>NC_081351.1:66841791-66870358 GCF_029784015.1 Lycium ferocissimum
TTCATTAGATGTATTTAATTTTCAAACTCTCATGTTCTTGTAATATTTTAACTAAGTTGATGGTGCACAAAATACCTTCTTTACATGGTGCTGTTATATATTAACATCTTGCAAATTTAGTAACCAAAAGGAACTCAAGAATAAAACTTTAGTTGAAGGTTCAATAATAATACAGGATAACTGGAAAAAGAAAAAAATTGACGGAATAGAAAGAAGAATTGCAATAATTAACAAACTTGACAATCTACTATTGATGACTCAATGAATACTAGAGCTCTTGAGGGAATCTCCCACCAGAATGATCTGCATTAATCATCCAATTAACAATAGAATGAAACATTCTTTCCTCTAATTAACAGAGGATGGCTTTCAATTCTCCAAGTAAATCACACCACAGACAATGTAACAGTTCTATCGAAGCTACTTCGACGAACTCTTGCTTTACTACTAGCTTTTTTCTTGATCGTACCCACCTCCATTTCTCTAGCAGCCAGTTTGCTAAGCGGTTTATGTGTTGCTATCATAGTTCCTTCTCTTTCTGCACCACCTTGGATGAGTATCCTGGTTAGCCCAGAGTAGTGCAATGACTCGGCGATTTGCAATGCAGTAACTCCCTTATTAGTCCTTGCTTCAATATATACGCCTTTCTTTACAAGCATCTCGGCCACATCAACATGGCCAGCCTCCACCGCACAATGCAAGGTGGTATAGCCATCTTCATCCCTTGCATCCTTGTCAATTCCCATGTCCATTAATGCACGAACTGCGTCTACTTTCCCCTTGAAGGATGCACGGTGCAATGCACTCCATCCGTGTTGGTCCCGGCCATTGATGCTCACTCCGTTCTCAATCAGCCTCTGGATACTTCTTACATCTCCTTTACGGGCTGCAACACATAGGCTGTCTCCTAAACGAAGGGCATCGAAAAGCCTAGTGTAGCCATGTTCAGCAGCAACCTCATACGCGGTCTTCCCATACTTGTTACGGATGTTCTTCTCAGCTCCCTTGTGAAGCAAAAGATGAACCATCTGCTCGTCTCCGGATCCTACAGCAATATGCAAAGGGCTATCACCATGGCCAGCGTTTTGGATATCAGCTCTGGCCCCGTTCGCCAACAAAAGCCGAGCACAATCTCGCCTTCCTTCTTTAACAGCAAGGTGTAAAGCTGTGTTCCCATCTTTTGTAAGAGAATTAACATTTGCCCCCTTTAGAATAACAAGTTTTAGCACCTCCATATGACCATTTCCAGCAGCTAGATGTATAGGTCCCCAAGCTGAGAACTCTGTTCTCTCTGTACTTGCTTTGTTTGCCAACAGAAGTTCAACGATTAAGGCTTCGCCAGAAGCTGTTGCAGCCTCAAGTGGGGTTGAACCAGACCGGCTACGAGCTTCTATATCAGGCTGGAATTCGAGGAGCAATTGAACAAGATCAGGCCGGCCTTGGATAATGGCTAAGTGAAGCAATGTTTGACCTTCATGATCAACCGAATCAGCCGCCTTCCATTTCGGGTTACTCTTCTCCAGCACATCTCTGATTTCATCCATATAACCTTTCCTCACAAGATAACACAGTATAGAAGAACCAACAAACATGATCTTAATAGCACTATCAATGAATACCTGCTTCTTCTTGTCAGTGAACCAATCGATTGGAACAGAGTCAAAAGAGCCTTTCAAAGCCACCCCAGGCGCCACGACGCTATGCAAAAGAAACGAGTCATCGCAATGAGGAAATGACTCAGGGAGGACAGTATTAGGAGGAAGATGGTAAATGATCTCCAATTTGACAGTTGTTAATGGTGAGATAATACCAGATTGTGGACGGACTGTATAACGAGTCTTGTTAAGTGGCTGCACCCGGAATGCCACGGGCATGGTGTACATGACATTCCAGAGAGTTAACTCGCCGGAACACTTTTGTCCTGGTTCAATTCTTACTGTCACCACGTTCGATGACTCTAAGCTTATCAGTCTATCCATGCTACTAAAAACTCCCTTACTGTGTTATTTCTTGGAAAACTTAATTCTAAGCTTTCATGGAATGGTTTCTGAAATTCCTTTACCTTTCACTTTATTCGATTTTTTTTAAAGAAAAGGGAAAGAGGAGTTTGAGTAAATATAAGAAGATGGATACTGAAGCCGGCTCAAACGCGGTTATGCCAATTGGTGGTGTAAAATCCAATGAATGACTTGTTCTATTCAGTGGCTGACGCAGTAAGACAGTTGTGGTTTAAAAGACAAATTATAGGAATATTCTATAACGGAGATTTAGGCAGTGCATATTACCACTATATATAAACACCAATGTTGGTTTTTAGTCGTCCTCACAGGGGTGGGACAGTAATTTTGATTGATTTTTTTAATGCAATGAAGTGGCTACACATGGCTGCTCAAGTTGTCTTACAGCAGTGGGTCTCAATAGCCAATTTGTTTATCCTCTTTCATTCTTTCCTGGTGAAATTTTCAATAAGCATACCACTTCCTTCACCTTCATCTTTTTTTGTAGATCTACTACTTTTGACCCTTATATTTTTATCCCCTCCGTTTCAAATTATTTATCGTGATTACTGAAAATAATTATCTCAAATTATCTATAGCTCACAAGTTCTAGAAAAATTTAATTATATTTCTTTCCTTAGTAGAATTTTATCATTAATGAAGATGACACATAAATAGAGTAAACATTTAATGAAGAGAAATTGTTAGTTAGATATAAATAAAGATAAAATTAGTCAAATATCCCTCCTAATTAATTTCTTAAGAGCTGTGTAAAATTAAAAATCGACAAATAATTTGAGACAGAGAGAGTAGCTTTTACTTTGTTTGTCCTTATACGTTATGGTAAATTTAGGCAATTTTAGAGTCAGTCTTTTTTTTTTTTTTTTTTCTAACTGAACCATTTATCAAGCCTCACTATAAGTTAACTATATCTCACGTCATCCATACATGGTTTTTTTTTAATCGATGTATGTGGTTGTAAAGATCTCTCATAAATCATTTCAAGCATAATTTCAAAAGAAAATTACTTTATAAGTTTCTTGAATTATTATTATTATTATTATTATTATTATTATTATTAATATTCTTATAAAATAATTAAATTTATTTGGAAACATACAATTTGAAATTTTTTTTATTAACTATAATTGTTACTTCTTGTTATTTCACACATTTCTTTTGAAATACTAATGATGTATTATAAATACCGAAAACAGAAATCATTAATTAACAATTTCTTATGTAGAATTGAAAATGAAGCCGTTACAAGTCAACAATCAAATTATCTTAAAAACCTCTTGTTGGATTAACCGAGTAATCTTGTTAATCATAAAATATATATATGAAGAATAATTAAATTATTTCTTCAGGTTCATTTTAATGATTAATGAATTTAATATTTTCTTGAATTTCATCTAAATTTAATGTTAGATCATTATATTTAACTAGCACAAACCCTTGCCACATGAAATTTTAAGTGAAAATTACTCTCGTCGTTTCGTATTGTTTGATTTTTTAGTTGTTTGCACACATATTAAGAAAGTTAGTTTGGAATATTTATTAAGAATGTTATGACTATATTAACCTTTACATATTCTCAAATTTACTTGCAGGAAGTTGCAAAGACTTTTTAGAAAGTTGTTTAAATCATCTATTAGCAAGGGTAACTATACAAAGGAAATATTAACACCTTCTTAATTAGTGTTGAAAAAATTAATTATTTTGGAATAAATTAAAACTTCTTAAAATGAAATAAAAAGGGAGGGAAGAAGTTATAAATAACAAAAGAGAACTAAAGAATTATATGCTCAAATTTCATAAAATGCCAACACATTTTAAATTTATGATCTTCTCTGTGTTAACTTTTTTTAAAAAACAAAAAAACAAAATCATGTTAGTTTATTAAATATCGAATCATTTGTGTCTTTAATTTGGTATTTGCTAATTCCATACCAAAGTTGCTTCCTTAAAAAGTCTCCGTAAATTATTTTTAAAATTTTTCATCCGGTGTCCCAAGATTGCTTTCGGAGCCCAACTAATCGGATTCACCGTAATATCTTCATTTTTGCGGATAAAGCACTCCTCGCCGAAAACGACTCTATACCAAGGGCTTAAACTTCTAGACCTCGTTAAGAATAAAGGAATACTTACCATTTTATCGTCAAAACTTTTGGATAAAAATTATGTAACTAATGAAATTTTAATAATTGTGAAGACTTATTAGCAAGACATATTTAACGTGCCACTACATTAAATTAATTATAATAGAAAAGTATGACAAAAATTACACTTCTTTTAATTAAAATTACATTTTTTTGTGTGGATTGCCCTTCAAAGCACGGTCTCAAATCAAATTGGTCTTTAATTGGTTGTCTTTCTCCTAATACCTAAGGTTAAGTTTCGAACCCTAGCTTAGTAAAACAAAGAAAGAATTTCGCAAGGCAGAGGTTTGGATTCGCAAGGCAGAGTTTCATGCAAAATCCTGTCTGCATGCAAAACTCTGCCTGAGGCCTAACTTTGCTACAAAACTCTGCCTCTTTTTTTTTTTTTTTTTTTTTTTTTTTTTTACTGAGCCAGGGTTCGAACCCTAAACCTCATGGTATTAGGCGAAGGGCAAAAATTAAAGACAAACCAATTTGAGATGCAAAAATTAAAGACCAGTGCCTTTGATGGGTAATCGTGCCAATGACCCCTTAAAGTTACTACTCTTACCTCATGAGTTTGGGCCCGGGCTTAGCACGGGCCTTCTGCAACTAGTTTATAATATACTCCATTTGAGAACTTCATTTAAATACTCTTTATACAATGTTTAACAGTTTTCAGAAATGATATAGAATAAAAATCACACATTTATATCTATTCTAGTTTCTCGGCACGTGCACTGCACGTGTTTATGGAACGATGTGTGATTTTGTATACACTAAATACTGATGGTGGAAAAATGAACAAGTTCTATGAATGATTAATATGGATTGTCACATGGTATCTTTTTTGTTGAGGTCAAGATAATATGTTATCATCTAAACCTACAAAGATGAACAATCAAAGTATAATTAGATACATGTGATTTTTCATTTATTTTGATTTCATGAGGTACAAACATGTAAACATATCTCAGTAATATTTTATTATAAATTATATTTTTGATGTATAGTTCTTTTTATCCATTCGGTTGCGATGTCATGATCAAGACAAACAATAATAATTTAAATGTTACCTGTTGTTTAAAAAGAACAATATTCTGCTTCATCTACTTATATAATATTATTAATAATATAGATTAATTAAAAGAAAAAAAGAAATGAAGAAAGTTATGTGATGTATCCTTTCTTAAAGGTTGTGTTGATTCTAAATTTGTTAGTAACTTCTTGTTTTAACCGAAATACCACAAGCAAAAATACATGATAATATATATAATCATTTTTATAAAAAAGTTTTCTTTAAGCAAATACCCTTTAGCAGATTGCCTCAGGATTATTTTATATATCAAAATAAATAAAGAGTTCAGACGTAACAAACAAATGGAAATAAAAAACAGAAAACAAAAATATGTGCTAGAGAGAATCAAATCAGCAGCTAAAACTATTCTCTAGTAGATTATCTAACTTTCTGGTATCCATATATAAGCACCTCCAAGCTCTCACCACATACCATGACAATCAGCTAAACTGAGCATCTCCCAAATCTTACAGAAGTAGAATGTCCTTTTCATCCCCAAGTTCTTCCTAACTACAGCTCCTACTGCTAGGCTGATGTGTTGAGTAGAAATTTGATCATGTTGTCAAATCACTTAGTATCCATAATGTGAGAGATCTCCAATAGGATGAGTCAAAGGTGATACCACACATTGAAAATCAATCACAATATTTCTATTACTAGTATTCTTGCCTTTAAGTCTTGCCCAAAACTAATATTAAAATTAAATTTGCAATTACTTTTTGTGTCGCTCTTTGTGATATTATGTAATTGAAAGATTAGTTCGATATTTTCTGCAAATTCCTAAAAACTAAAGGCTCTCCAAAAATTTAAATTGCACTAGTTGTAACATCTATGTGGTTAAAAACATCCATTATGAACTATAGCACTTTCTTTCAAAAGGAAGAAAAATAATTTGGTTCAAGAGACATCAATTATATATGCTACATCTATTCTTTCGATGAGATGTTAGTAGATGTTATTTTCATTTAAGATATACAAACTACTATGAAAATATGAAGAGAATTAATGACTTTTCTTAATATAATTAAATTCTTTTGCTTTCCAAAAATTTATGTGATGAGGAAATGACATTTCTTCCTTTTGTTAGTTTATAAGTGGCACATTATTTTATAAAATGTACATTCTAATCATTTTTTAAACAAAAATAAAGCTTAAACGCTTCATGCTTAATTTAATCATATGTCCCTATGCTAAACAGACCCAGCCTAATCCTTTTTAACCAACCCCCCCCCCCCCCCCACCCACACACACAAAGAAAAAACGATACTCAAAACCCTTAAATATGATTGCTCCCTTTTGTTACAATTGTTTGATACTCCTCCATCCCAATTTAAGTGTCTTACTTTCCCTTTTTATTTGTCCCAAAAAGAATGTCTCTTTCTATATTTAGTAAGTTTTGGCAAATTTTAGACTACAAGATTTAAAAGACTACACACCATTTTTTATTTAAGACCACGATATTCAAAAATCTCCCTTTATTTCTTAAACTTCGTGTCCAGTCAAACTAAGACACTTAAATTAGGACGGAGGAAGTATTACTATTCCTTGGAAAACTAAAAATTATGTAATATTTAGGTACACAGGCATAAAATATGTCATCTTCTTTAATTATACACATCAGTTATAGTTGGAACGATTCTAAGGATTTACATGTTATTGAGGCTAATGCGTATAATTAAAGGACGTGACATATTTTAAGCAGTTAACTTCTCTATGTAATAGACACTAAGAATACAAACAAAAGTATTTTTAAAATTTAAATAGAAAATGTCTAATAGAAACATATTATCATGAGTTCGGATGCTCAATTGAAATAAGCCATAATTTATGTATTCATTTAAAATTTACTTACAAATTTAAAATATGTATTAAGCCAATAAAGCAATATATAGTAGGAGAAAAATGAGGCATATAAAAGAAACTATAGTACATTTCACATCACCCTCTCAAGTAGATAAGCAATAAAGTACAACTATAAGGTTGAATTTGCAAGAGAAGCCTTTTGGTTAGTAACCATTAGTTAGAACCTAACTGAGGGACTACAAACTCTTTAGATTCCCCCTTATTATAAGCAGTAATATATGAGAGCGAAGTAAGGGACGGTCAAGGGTAGAATTGTAATTTTACACTAAATAACAACATAATTCTAGAAGCATCTCTCTACTCTCTTGTTCCAGTGACTGACACAAGAAGAAACCCTCCATTTCTTTGAGTTCGATCTCATCATCTTCTCACCAGGGTTGTCCAATTACATGTAAGCTTTCTCCCAATTTTTGCTTTAATCTTCTTCCATTACTTTTCAAATTTCGCAACATAAAGAAAGGGGTAGAGTCTCGGAAGGTTTCTTATGCATGAATGTAGCTGTGATATTGGGGTAGATAATGATGAACAAACAGATTATTGAGTCTATTCTCTATCTGATCCAGTCTATTCAAGTTTTAAAAGGGAAAAAGGGGCTTTTTTGGCACCCACAAGGTAACTCATATATTCGTTCAACTTCAATTTTCAGAATGATATAGTAGGTATCCATGCTTCAGTCAATGGCCGCTGCCATCTCTTTATTATCAATTATGTATACGGTGTAAATCGGGGTCCAAGGTTTCGACCAATCGGTCGAAGGTTCGAAGCAATAACAAAGAGCAACAGGTCAATTTGGGCTCGATTGGTCGAATAGAAATATTTCGAACTTAGTTATTCGGACGCAGCAGGATCCGAAGAGTCTTATGCTTCAGTTGCTAAGAGTCCGAGAAATCTGGCCCGTTGCGGGTTCCTCTCCGCACGTCACGCTATATGACACATCACCAGTCGTTGTACCTGAGATTTCGGGAATCATTATCCCCATGATTGATTTAATTACCATATATAACACGAACACTTGTACTATAAATAGGGAGGCAAACCCTCATAAGAAAACACCTCATTCTCTGCATACTTATATGAAAGACCTTAATTCTTAAGCTCTATGTACATCAAAGGCAATATAATTCTATACACTTTGGTTCGGGTTCGAAGTTTTTAAGCTTCGGTCCGGACCAATCGTTGTGTTATTCTTCAAGTTAGTTGAGGCTATCTCTTTACTTTCTTATCGTTAATCTTTGTTCACTGTTGTTATGCTGGGTGAGAAATGGTCCCCTCTTGCCAATAAACTTTCCTTTGCGTAATTAACGAATCAAACCGCATATCCTTTAAACCACATACAAATTGAATTGTTACCTATTTGAGAGGTAAATAATTTGGCGCCCACCGTGGGGCTAAGGATAATAGCGGTGATTTGTTTGCAACTCTACTTTTACTTGCTCTTTTGCCTTTTGTGATTTCAGGATTAACTTCGACATGTCGAATCTCAGCCACTCTGTTCACTTGAACAATGCTGAAGTCAACGACCATGATGAGAACCTTAGCAATGGGGTACCATTGAACATTGTGCCTCTGGTTGACCCAGTTGATGATCTTCTTGTTGATCCAAGTGTTGTCAATTCTAATGTAGCCGTTAACAACAACGGAGATCCGCCGGCTGAAAGGGCATCTGTTCGTAAGGTTCCCGAAGAGACGGGAAAGGAGATTAACTTACGTGTGATTTATAATTTATTGCAGGAACATCAGGTAACCATGTTACAACACAGTGCACTATATCTCAACTCCAAAAGAACAACAACGGGCCGGTGGGCCGAACCAAACCGAGTACCAAGCCAACCCGTATAGAAGTCGAGATAAGTAATGATCGGCAAAGTTTCTGCCTATGTGCTCAACGAATGGTCCAAAGTGATAAAGATGCTTGAAGCGCTGACTAAGCAGATCGAATCCAATGAAAAGAAGGTGGAGGATTATAATTCCCGAGTGGACCAGATCCCGAGGGCACCTCCGATTCTGACCGGGCCAGAAACCAAATATATTGTTCGGAGGCCTTTCCCACCAAGTGCGGCTCCGAAGTTGATCCCAAAGAGATTTAAAATGCCGGATATCCCGAAATATGATAGGACGATGGATCCACAAGAACATATAACCGCTTACACCTGCTCCATAACTGGCAACGATCTGGAGGACGATGAGATTGAATCGGTGATGTTGAAAAAGTTCGGTGAGACATTGACTAAGGGAGCCATGTAATGGTATTGTACACTGCCCCAGCACTCTATTCCTTCCTTCGAGCTGCTCGCAGATGCTTTCGTGAAGGCTCACGCCGGTGCTCGGAAGGTGCAGGCAAGAAAGGCTGACATATTCAAGATCTTCCAAAGGTACGACGAACGGTTTAGAGAGTTCGTGACAAGGTTCGAGAAGGAAAGAATGTTACTTCCTCATATTCTTGACGAGTGGGCGGCCCAAGCTTTCACAAAGGGACTTAATCCCCGAAGTTCTAACGCTTCCCTCAAACTGAAAGAAAATCTATTGGAGTTCGGAGCAATTACATGGGCGGATGTCCATAACAGGTACGAATCCAAAATACGAGTGGAGGATGATCAGCTCGGGCTCCCACCAGGTCCGGTGAGCCGAATAAAAAATTCTGACAGATCAAAAAGGGTAATGGAAACGAAGTTCCAACCATCAAGAGATAGATATCAGCCATACCACCAACTCGAGAGGTCCAGCTTCAGTTCAGATAAAGGAAGAAGTGGTTCTGGCCCTAATACAATAAGAAGTGATAGACGAAGTGATCGCGGCGCGGGAAGCAGGGGCTTGCAGTTCAGGAACAACACTGTTATGACATCTGACACCAGTGAAAGCTCGAGGTTGTCTGAATATAACTTCAACGTCGACTCGGCAGCCATTGTAGCTACTATCGAACACATCAAAAATGCGAGATGGCCGAGGCCACTACGAACCGACCCTTCACAATGGGATCCAAATATGATATTCGACTACCATGGTACTCATGGACACCGGACCGACGACTGTAGAGGGTTAAGGGACGAAGTGGCACGGTTGTTAAAGAACGGTCATCTCCGGGAGTTTCTGAGTGAACGAGCAAAGAATCATTTCAAGAACAGGGAAACTAACAAGAAGACCGAACCAGAGGAACCCCAACATGTGATCAACATGATCATCGGTGGGGTAGAAATACCCCGAGGTCCGATGATGAAGAAGACAAAATTCTCAATCACTCGAGAGAAGAGGACCAGGGACTATGTACCGAATGGATTTATCTCCTTCAGTAACGAAGATGCGGAGGGAATCATTCAATCACATAATGATGCTTTGGTAATTTCTGTCCTTATAAATAAAACTCATGTCAAACGTATTTTGATTGATCCAGGTAGCTTGGCCAACATTATCCGATGGAAAGTAGTGGAGCAGCTGGGACTGTTGGATCAGATTGTGCCAGCAGCCCGGGTCCTCAACGGGTTTAATATGGCTTGTGAAACTACCAAAGGAGAGATCACTCTGCCAGTAAATGCGGCCAGCGTCGTGCAGTACACAAAGATCTATGTCATTGATGGAGAGATAAGGTACAATACCTTGCTCGGAAGACCATGGTTACATATCATGAGAGGCAGTACCATAACCTTATACATATCATGAGGGCAGTACCCTCAACCTTACACCAGATGTTGAAATTCCCAACCCCGGAGGGAGTAAAAACCATTCATGGAGAACAACCAGCAGCAAAAGAAATGTTCGCGGTTGAAGAAGCAGTTCAAACACTGAAGACGGCCGTACCCGAGGATGCTGAGGATGTGAACGAAGATAAAAAAAACACCAAATAGCAATCACAAGATACGGATCCGGCCAGACTCAAAGAAGAAGAAAAGGTAGACTCAGAAGAAGATGATTTCGGCGTTCCCAGATCATTCGTGCTGTAGCGGTTCGATATTTTTTCCGATTCGTATTTGCACTTGCCTCATTTAAAAAGGAAAGTGTCTCGAAAAAGTACGGTTGTCAATCGTACCGGGAAAAAGAAAAAATATGCCTCTACATAATGGTGCTCTAAATGGATATTGTTTAGAGTCGCCACCTAATTTTTAGAAAATTAGGAAAATTAGTTCGAAAAGGGTTCATTTAAAACAGCTAAATTTTAAAAGAAACCTAATCTAACCAAAGTATGGGTAAGGGTTCTGGTGATCCCCCGGGGAAGGTGTAAGGCACACCGGTATTAAAGATCCGTAGAATACGGTTGACCTACGGGTTCTAATAGTATGCCTTTGTAGATATGAATTGTTTATAGTGAAAAAATTATTTTGGCTTATATTTCCTGTTACGCCTCTCGTTTTCGTCATAGTAGAACTTATGGTTCCTAGTCGGGTATGCCTTAGGAATGGAGACCCGTGCCTGAGTTTTGAAGGTAGAAAGTGTCTTACCCCGTGTACAAATGTACCAGCAGGTATTCCTGGTAACTTACAGGATTAGAAGTTGAACGAATTGAATCGACGCAATCTGAACTGATTTGAGGAGATCTGCAGACATTAGTCAGCATTGACGAGCCGTCGACATGTCGACGGACCGCCATTATACACCGTCAACATGCTTCGCAACCCGAATGCGCGCGGCGTAGGTCGACGGAGCAAGTCGAAGGACCGTCGACACGTCGCCGGGTCATCGACCCACTGGTCGAACCTCCTCGCTGGAACTTTCTAGTTCCAATTATAAATGGATGACCCTTGTTCAGAATTTTCATTTCCTACCTTCTCCACAAGTCTTAAAAGCTCCAGCATATTTTCTCCACCATATTAACACAAACTTAAGGGAAATCAAGGATTCATTACCAAGAATCAAGAGAATCAAGTGCAAAAGAGGCTCACTAGGGTTGAGAGAAGTCAAGAATTCCATTGGTATTGAAGTTGAGGTTTCTCTCAAGTGAATTACATACATCCAAGGATCATCTTTACATGATCAAAGGTGAGTTCTACATTCATTTCATGTTATTAAGAGTATTTGAGTGGTTGAATGACTTAGATAAGCGAAGGAAGTCGAATATGAAGCTCAAATATGGAAATAATGATATTTTGTGTAGTAAGTTAAATTGAGTCACGATTCTTAGTGTGCTATGAGTATAATTTTGTTATGAAAGTGAATATGGTGGGTGTTGTAGTTATGATTAAGGGTGATATTGGAACGGAGACTTGAGAACTAAACAATGCTTAATTGAAGAAGTCTATTAATTATGATATTATGGGTGTTGCTATTGATGGTTGGGAGTTGTTTAGTATATGGAGAAAGTTGTCGAAACAAAGGAAATGCTGCCCAATTTTCGTTAGAATGAAATGCTGCCCAATTTTCGTTAGCTTTTATTCGCCTTAGTTTAGACTTAAGCATGTTTTAAGTGATCTAATTTAGTACGGATTCTCTTGAATATAGAGTCGTGAGCTTGGAAGGAGAACGTGTAGTCGTTAAAAGACGTCAAGGTATGTTAAGGCTAGTCCCTTTCTTTCAAAGGAATGACTCCTATATCATGATTTCCTACATACTTCCATGACCTTCTTACATTCCAAAAGTTGAAAGTATAAGATTATAAGAGCTTTTTGGCGAGACAATGGAGATAAGATATGTATGATGATGATGATGCTATTATGAGCTTGATGATCTTGTTTTATGACTCCATTGATGTTATTCCTTGTTGTAGTCTCACCTCATGATAGCTCCTTCAAGGTGAGACATAGTGATGATGATTGCTCCATAGCATAATTGGAGGTTACTGACCTTATGTCACTCCGATAGAGTTGCAGCTTTCATTTGGGCTCTCATGCATGCGTGATGATATAAATACATACATACATACTAGTTGGCCGGGCAGACACCACTAGTGGGCGGCATGAGATGGTTACCCCGGACGCGAGTTAATGATGATCACACCGTACCTATATGGTCGGGCAGTTTATATATATGTATATATGATATGATGATGTTTTAAATGTAAAAGTTAGCATGCATGACTCCGCCTTAAGAGGCGATCAGTTACAGGTTATCTCTTTATCTTATGCTTTCTTATTTCTTTATTATGTTGTTATACATGCCTTACATACTCAGTACATTGTTCGTACTGACGTCCTTTCTTTTATGGATGCTGCGTTCATGCCCGCAGGTAGACAGGGAGACGACACGGACACTTAGAAGCTCATCAGCAGATATGTAAGAGCACTTCACTACTCCGAAGTTGCCGCTTATTGGTATTTCTTTTGTATATATATTTGGGGCATGGCGGGGTCCTGTGCCGTCCTTATGATTTCGGTATTCTAGTATATATATATATATATATATATGTGTGTGTGTGTATGTGTGTGTGTGTGTGTGTGTGTGTGTGTGTGGACGTAGTTGTCTTATGATCTCTTTAGTATATTTTGTATATCATTTTGTAGCCTCATGGGCTTGTACATTTATGTTTCGAGGAGATAATTGAGGACTGTCCCATACAAAGTGTTGTTTTGAGACTTGTATTAAATCAGGATCAGGCAGATAATAAAAGGAAAGGTGGTCCTCGGTAGGCTAGCTTCGGGTACCCCTCATGGCCCTCTAGGCGGTCGTGATAAAAGTGGGATCAGAGCAGTTCCGTCCTAGGGTGTTTCTATGAGCCGTGTCCAGTAGAGTCTTGTTTATGGGTGTGAAGCGCGCCGCACTTATAAACAAGTGGCTTCAGGGAATTTAGGAATAATGACCGTCTTTCTTCTTCATAGATCGTGCGATAGAGCTATAATATAAGATTTCTCTTTTTCCTAATTGTGTGTTATAATTTCAGCGATGCAAATGAAGAAGAAAGCGACAGCCGCCCAGAAGGGCAAGACGGCGACAAGAAGGCGGACTGAACAAGAGCCACCGATAAATATAGAAGAGGGTGAGTCCCATAATGAGGCTTCATCTAATACTTCTCACACTCTGCCTATCTTAGGGGAGCATGGAAGGGCCTCTGCTCCAGCTCCAGCTCCAATGCCTCCAGTTCCTCCACCAGGTGCTTCGGGCCAGCAAATGATCGAGGCTATTTAATTATTGACCCAGCTAGTTACTGCTCATGCTTAGCGGCAGAGTGCGGGTCCAGGCGATAGAGCAGTTAGTGCAAAGGCCTGTGATTTTATGAGTTTGAATCCTCCAGAATTTTTCGGGCCAAAGCCGGATGAAGACCCGTAGGGTTTTATAGATGGGATGTTGAGGACGCTGAGAATAATACATGTGTCTGATACTGAGTCAATGGAGTTAGCGTCCTACAGATTGTGGGATGTAGCCGTTCTTTGGTATAATAACTAGATTTCTTCGAGAGGGGAAAATGTGCCTCCCCCGGTATGGCAGGAGTTTGTAGATGCTTTCATCCACCATTATTTGCCACCTGAGGTCCGTCGCGCCGGGCGACCCGGGTTTTTGAATCTTAAATTTGAGGCAATATGAGTGCTCGGGAGTATAGTCTCCATTTCAATTCATTGGCTAGGTATGTTCCGACCATAGTAGCCTATATGGGGGACCGGGTGCATCGATTTGTGAGTGGCTTAGGGCCACATTTGATCAAAGATTGCTTGACGGCTTCAACTCGGGATGGGATGGATATCTCTCTCGTATTCGGGCCCACGCCCGAATTTAGAAGAGCGGCGGCCGGCCGCACGGGAGGCAGCGTGATATGGATAAAGGGTATAGTAAGAGGGCCAGATACTGCTGGTGCTAGGAGTGAGTATAGAGGGGGTCAGCGGCAACAGTATTCCAGGTATTCAGGCCATTCAGCGGCTAGTGCACCTCCTCGATTTGCGGGCAGGAGATTTGATCGCACCATTTATTCTGGATCGGGTCAGAGTTTGAAAGTTTGGAGGTGACCGTAGCCAGAGGAGACTACCGGTACCATGATGCAGCCAGTGTGGTAGATTACATGCGGTTCAGTGTCGCTGAGGCTCAGGTGCTTGTTATGCTTGTGGTTAGACTGGGCATATGATGTGTGATTGTCCATCGATGAGTGGCAGAGTTGGGGCCCAGCCCACAGGATCAGTAGTCGGCTCTTCTTCGTCCGTGCGCCCTGTAAGGCAGACTCCCCAGACTTCATCAAGTCGTGGTAGGGGCAGAGGGGAACATCCAGTTCGAGTGGCCCTCAGCCCCGTATTTATGCATTAGCCGGGCAACAGGATCTTGAGTCCTCCCCTGACGTTGTCACAGGTATATTATCAGTATTCTCCTATGATGTTTATGCATTGATTGATCCGGGTTCTACTTTATCATATATTACTCCTTATATTGCCGGTCGTATTGGGGTGAAACCTAAGCCAATCAAACCTTTTGAGGTGTCTACTCTTGTTAGTGACCCAGTAATAGCTAGAGACAAGTATACAAAAACTGTGCGATTGTGTTATATGATCGTCACACTGTAGCTGACTTGATTGAGCTGGAAATGTTAGACTTTGATGTTATTACGTGGGCATGGATTGGTTGGCTTCTTGTTATGCTAACGTGGACTGTAGAACCAAAATGGTTTGATTTCAATTCCCCGGAGAACCAGTGCTTGAATAGAAAGGTAACACGGTGTCTCCAAGAGGTAGGCTTATTTCCTATCTCAAACCGAGGAAGATGATTGCAAAAAGATATATTCATCACTTGGTCCGAGTTCATGACACCGAAACAAAGCCACCGACTCTTCAATCTGTTCCGGTTGAATGAGTTTTCAGATGTATTTTCAGACGAACTTCCAGGTCTTCCACCGGAACGGGAGATTGATTTTACTATTGATGTGTTGCCAGATACCGAACCTATATCTATTCCTCCTTATAGAATGGCTCCTGCAGAATTGAAAGAGTTAAAGGCACAACTAAAGGATTTGCTCGAGAAGGGATTTATTAGGCCCAGTTCATCACCATGGAGAGCACCTGTCTTGTTCGTAAGAAAGAAAGATGGTTCCTTGCGAATGTGCATTAACTATAGGCAATTGAACAAAGTGAAGATAAAGAATAAGTATCCGCTTCCGAGGATCGATGATTTGTTTGATAAATTACAAGGTGCTAAGTGGTTTTCCAAGATATACCTGAGGTCAGGATATCACCAGGTGAGAGTTAGAGAAGAAGACATCCCAAAAATGGCTTTCAAAACCTGATATGGTCGAATTTCGGGTAATGTTGTTTGGGTTGACTAACGCCCCGACAGTATTTATGAATTTGATGAATAATGTATTCAGGCCTTTCCTAGATCTATTCATAATTGTGTTCATCGATGATATTCTGGTTTACTTTCTATCAGAAGCAGAACATTCAGACCATTTACGTATTGTCTTTGGAATTCTTCGGACTCGAGAATTACATGCCAAATTTTCAAAATGCGAGTTCTGATTGAATTCTGTAACTTTTCTGGGCCATATTATCTCGGTGACGGCATCCAGAAATGGATATTCGAAAATTGAAGCCGTGAAGACTTGGCCAAGGCCTACAACACCTACGGAGGTCCGTAGCTTTCTGGGATTGGCAGGCTATTACAGGAGATTTGTAGAAGGATTTTCTTCTATTTCTGCACCATTGACGAAGCTAACTCAGAAATCAGCAAAGTTTCAATGGACCGATGCTTGTGAGCACAGTTTCCATGAATTCAATTATAGATTAACTTCAACCCCAATCCTGACACTTCCAGAAGGAGCGGAAGGCTATGTTGTTTATTGTGATGCCTGCGGTGTTGCGTTAGGCTGTGTATTGATGCAACACAATAAGGTTCTTGCCTATGCTTCCAGGCAGTTGCGAAAACATGAGAAGAATTATCCGACCCATGATCTTGAATTAGCTGTGGTTATTCATGCACTAAAGATGTAGAGACATTATTTGTATGGTGTTCATATCGATATTTATACAGATCACAAGAGTCTCCAGTATATTTTTAAGCAAAAGGAGTTGAATCTACGGCAGAGGTGATGGTTAGAGCTATTGAAAGATTATGATATGAGCATCTTATATCATCCCGGAAAGGAAAATATGGTGGCTAATGCTCTCAGCCATAAATCTATGAGCAGTCTATGTGACATTCAGCAGGAGAAGAAAGAATTAGTCCGTGAGCTCCACCAGCTAGCTAGCCTAGGAGTTCGCTTAATGGACTCGAGCAATGCAGGAGTTTCTATGCATAATCCAGCTATTTCCTCCCTAGACATGGAAGTTAAAAAGCGCCAATATGAAGATCCCAAGTTGAATCACTACCGAGATGCACTTACCTAGAAGGAAAAGTCACCATTTAAGCTTTCTGCAGATGGGGTTCTCAGGTATCGAAGAAGGTTATGTGTCCCGGATGTTGCAAGATTACATCGACAGATCCTAGAGGAAGCCCATTACTCTCGCTATTCCGTTCATCCAAGAGCGACAAAGATGTATCATGATCTTAAGTCAATGTATTGGTGGGATGGAATGAAGAAAGATATAGCAGGGTTTGTAGCTCAATATCCAAATTGTCAACAAGTGAAGATTGAGCATCAGAAGCCAGGAGGATTTTTGCAAGCTATAGAAATTCCAACTTGGAAATGGGAAGTGATCAACATGGATTTTATTGTAGGCTTGCCTCGTTCTCAGAGTAAATATGACTCCATATGGGTAATCGTGGATAGACTTACCAAATCAGCTCATTTTCTTCCAGTCAAAGCTACATACTCAGCAAAAGATTATGCAAAGTTGTATCTTAAAGAGATAGTGCAACTTCATGGTGTCCCTGTGTCCGTCGTTACTGATAGAGGAGCACAATTTACAGCCACATTCTGGAAGTCCTATCAAGAAGGTTTGGGAACTCAAGTGACACTCAGCACAACATTTCATCCACAAACTGACAGACAAGCTGAACGTACTATTCAAACCTTGGAAGATATGTTGCGTGTATGTGTATTAGCCTTCGGAGGAAATTGGGACGATCATTTGCCACTTATCGAATTTGCATATAACAACAGTTATCACTTCAGAGTCCAAATGGCCCGGTATAAAGCTCTATACGGAAGGAAGTATAGATCGCCAATTGGGTGGTTTGAAGTAGGAGAGACACAACTAATAAGTCCTGAATTGATTCAACAAGCGGTAGAAAAAACCAAGCTTATTCGAGATCGGTTGTTGACAGCCCAAAGTAGTCAGAAATCTTATGCGGACAACCGTCAATGAAACTTGGAATTCTAGGTTAATGATTGGGTATTCCTAAAAGTGTCGCCGATGAAAGGTGTAATGAGATTCGGCAAGAAGGGTAAGCTTAGTCCCGGTATATTAGACCTTACAAGATTGTGCGCAAGGTAGGCCAAGTGCTTATGAACTAGATCTACCTTCAGAATTGGAGTCAGTTCACCCAGTTTTTCATGTGTCGATGCTCCGTAAGTGTGTTGGAGATCCTTCCAGAATCGTGCCTGTAGATGATGTTCAAGTTACCGAGAAGTTGGCTTATGAAGAAGTACCCATTTCCATACTAGATAGGAAAGTGCGAAAGTTAAAAACGTAGCCTCAGTTAAGGTTCTTTGGGGAAACAATAACAGAGAAGAGACGACTTGGGAAGCAGAAGAAGCTATGAAGTTCAAGTATCCGCATTTATTTCCACCACCTAAAGAGGTTCAGGACGAAGTTCAAGATGAGACGCCATTGTCCTCAGGTATGTAATACTTTTTTTTTAATGTCTTTGGGTCGTGTGTGGCCATATTTTCTTGTTGTGGTTATTGTAGCCCCGTGACGCAATATTTTGGGTTGCAGTGACAAGATGGTAGTGCCATATTACAGGGGTAACTTTGATAAAATTTTTGTAGAATTCCCGAGAACCTAACATTCGAGGACGAATGTTTCTAGGGGGGAGAATGTTACGCCTCTCGTTTTAGTCATAGTAGAACTTATGGTTTCCAGTTGGGTATGCCTTCGGAATGGAGACCCGTGCCTGAGTTTTGGAGGTAGAAAGTGTCTTACCCCGTGTACAAATGTACCAGCAGGTATTCCTGGTAACTTACAGGATTGGAAGTTGAACGAATCGAATCGACGCAATCTGAACTGATTCGGAGAGATCTGCAGACATTAGTCAGCATCGACGGGCTGTCGACATGTCGACAGACCGTCATTACGCACCGTCAATATATTTCTGTAACCCCGGATCTGCAGGCATAGGTCGACGGAGCAAGTCGATTGGTCGTGGACCCACTCGTCGAACCGCCTCGCTGGAACTTTCTAGTTCCAATTATAAATGGATGACCCTTGTTCAGAATTTTCAATTCCTAACTTCTCCACAAGTCTTAAAAGCTCTAGAATATTCTCTCCACCATATTAACACAAACTTAAGGGAAATAAAGGATTCATTACCAAGAATCAAGAGAATCAAGTGCAAAAGAGGCTCACTAGGGTTGAGAGAAGTCAAGAATTCCATTGGTATTGAAGTTGGGGTTTCTCACAAGTGAATTACATACATCCAAGGATCATCTTTACATGATCAAAGGTGAGTTCTACATTCATTTCATGTTATTAAGAGTATTTGAGTGGTTGAATGACTTAGATAAGGGAAGGAAGTCGAATATGAAGCTCAAATATGGAATTAATGATATTTTGTGTTGTAAGTTAACTTGAGTCGTGATTCTTAGTGTGCTATGAGTATAATTTTGTTATGAAAGTGAATATGGTGGGTGTTGTAGTTATGATTATGGGTGATATTGGATGGGAGACTTGAGAACTAAATAATGCTTAATTGAAGAAGTCTATTAATTATGATATTATGGGTGTTGCTATTGATGGTTGGGAGTTGTTTAGTATATGGAGAAAGTTGTCGAAACAAAGGAAATGCTGCCCAATTTTTGTTAGGTTTTATTCGCCTTAGTTTAGACTTAAGCATGTTTTAAGTGATCTAATTTAGTACGAATTCTCTTGAATGTAGAGTCGTGAGCTTGGAAGGAGAACGTGTAGTCGTTAAAAGACGTCAAGGTATGTTAAGGCTAGTTCCTTTCTTTCAAAGGCATGACTCCTATATCATGATTTCCTACATACTTCCATGACCTTCTTACATTCCAAAAGTTGAAAGTCTAAGATTATAAGAGCTTCTTATGAGACAGAGATAAGATATGTTTCATGATAATGATGATGATGATGCTATTATGAGCTTGATGATCTTGTTTTATGACTCCATTGACGTTATTCCTTGTTGTAGTCTCACCTCATGATACTAGTTCCTTCAAGGTGAGACATAGTGATGATGATTGCTCCATAACATAATTGGAGGTTATCGACCTTACGTCACTCCGATAGAGTTGTCGCTTTCATTTGGGCTCTCATGATGATGATGATATATATATATATATATATATATATATATATATGATTACACCATGCCTAGTTGGGCGGGCATACACCACTAGTGGGCGGCATGAGATGGTTACCCGGAACGCGGGAGATCCGGAGGCGGGCTAATGATGATCACACCGTACCTATATGGTCGGGCAGTTTATATATGTATATATGATATGACGATGTTTTAAATGTAAAAGTTAGCATGTATGACTCCTTCAAAGAGGCGATCATTACGTGTTATCTCTTTATCTTATACTTCTCTTATTTTTTTATTATGTTGTTATACATGCCTTACATACTGCGTACATTGTTCGTACGCGTCCTTTCTTTTATGGACGTGCGTTCATGCGCCGCAGTAGACAGAGACGGAACGGAAACTTAGGAGCTCATTGAGATATATAGGTATACACTCCACTATTCGGGTCGCGCTTATTGGTATATTCTTTTGTGTATATATTTGGGACATGGCGGGGTCCTGTCCCGTCCTTATGATTTTCGTATTCTAGTAGAGGCTCGTAGATACATATAAGTGGGCAATAGTTGTCTTATGATCTCCTTAGCGTATGTTTTGTATATCATTTTGTAGCCTCATGAGCTTATACATTTATATATATGTTTCGAGGAGTAATTGAGGACTGTCCCATACTAAGTGTTGTTTTGAGACTTGTATTAAATCAGGATGAGGCAGATAATATAAGGAAAGGTGGTGCTCGGTAGGCTAGCTCCGGGTACCCCATGGCCCTCTAGCTGGGTTGTGACATTTCCGCAAGAAAGAGTTTAGTCATTCATAAAATATATCATATTTCATGAAACGAAAGTGGTAAAGTTTTGCCCAAAATTAGGCGTTTGGGTTTTGGACTGGAACACCTTGGCTAACTCCCGAAGGCCTTTAACCTAGGTAGAACACCACGTAAGCCCGCCCTTTTAGTTTTGAGCTTTTATAAAATCATTTTTTGGCATACTGTTACTATCGAAATTTTATAATTTTTAGATTTTTCAGTCCTTTCAGTCCAATATCAGTCCAAGGTCATTTTAAGTCCATTTGTCCAAATTGTCCATAGGTACGGTCCTAATTTATCTCAATGTCCATAAATTTGCCAAGGCCTTTTTATCAAAAAAAAAAAAAAAAAAAACTATATTTTTAAGTTTGAGAAAAATGTCTATTTTTTCCCACAAATGCATTTCTGTCTCAAAATCAATTTTCAACACGCTAACTATTACCAAAAAAAAATTAGTTTTGTTACTTGGAAATGATTTTTAGCCACTCTAAACTTGTGACAATTATTAAGGGGTTCCAACAAACGCATTTCATCCAAGAAGTAATATAAAGAGAGGAAGTTGGGCCTACTAAGCCCAACAGAAATAAAATGCAATTAAAATTGTGTCTGCTCCAATATATTTTGCTCCGATGCTAAGCTCGTTCATGGTTGAGGCTGACTCGATCTAAATGGAGTTAGTGGGCCTCATTGGACCCACCAACGAATGGGGATTTTACAAAATAGAGAGGTATGACATATATTAGTACTAGGACACAAATTTAATTACACAAACCCACAAATATGAATTACAAAGCAATTGGGCCAGGCCCATAATATTAACTAAAAGGGGAAGGGTCACTTTATGCAAATGGGCATAAATTAAAAGGATCCCAGCTGAACTCAACGTCCAGGCCCGAAACTGGCCCAATTTCTCAAGTGAACACATGTGCTTGTATTTTTCTAAGTGTTGGAACATCAATATACCAATATACTAGGTGATATACGCATATGTAGAGAGCAAAACCCCTAAGGGCACACCCTCTACACGTTTTTGCTATAGATCAGGTATTTCTCAAGTTTTTCCCTCGCATTATTCAAGAAATCTGCCTGAAATGACATTAATTTTCCGGAGAATACCCGGACCCAAACGGTGACACGGAAAATGAATAGAACAAGTCTTAGACGAGTAATTCAATAGCACACAAGTTGACTAAAAGTCTCCAGTTTGGAGGCTAACAAATAAGCATCTTAAACACAGTGTATTGTATAGATTTTGAGGTTAAACAAATACTTAAGGTCCAACACAGTATAGAATAAGGTCGGTTTTCAATCAACAAGGGTCTTCAACTTTCCAGTCTTAAGGGAGTAGAAATGCGGGTTAAGCAACTACAGTATATAGGCACAATTTCAGTCCAAAACTTAGTCAACTCGAGGAAAACTAGGGACAAAATAAGTACACAGGTTTCATGTTTTCAAACTACAATTTCCAAACTGTTTCTCAAGGTTTAAACTCACACAGCTTCTCATTGTTAACTTAAAGTGAATCATTTTATAAGCTAAGGCAGTTTTAAGCTAGTATTAGGCAGGAAGAGACCACAAAAACCAGGAGTTATGGCTAGTAATATAACAAAGAAGGAAAGCAGTAGATGCATCATGGTCTAGCAGGTTTCCCTAATCAAATGGTCATGTCAAAATCAAACAAGGTCCAAGAGATGCTCAATATCACAAAAGGTTCAAAACCAATTAGTCATATCAAGCAAGCCTGAGAGTGATCAGTTGCAATAACGAAAAGGGAACTTCATATTTTCAAGGAAGAAGGCTCACAATCTTATCCTTTCAAAGTGTCTCTAGCAATCGCTTTTTAGTCCGAACAGCAAATCACGAACTTTGCGGTTATCATTTTCAAGTGTTTAGCTTTCCAAGTAAGTTTTCAGCCTCTAAATGTGATAAAACAGTCAAGTATAGGTGAGGAAAATCAATATATAGTCAGCCAAGTAACACATGCACACACAGAGTTTCTTCTTCTCTTTTTCCAAGTCAATTCAAATTTTCAAAGTCTCTTTGCAGTCTGTCTTTTAACTTATCAAAAGTACTACTGACTTTATGCAAAGATTTCAAATGAATGCAAGTTGTAACTTCACACAATGCCTGATTTCTACAAATAATGCCTAGTTTGATCCAAAGAAATAGTCTTATGCCAAATTTGCTATCCAACAGATAACCAAATAGTTCTGGTTTTTCACAGTTTCACAGAAAAAGGTCTTCAATTCTCATTTTTTAGCCAAACAACTTATTCTGAGTTGCAAAGCAACAACACATAGAGGCAGTTATGACAAAGAACAAACTCTTATTCAATTTGAAAAAATTCAGGTTCAAGAGACAAACAGGTTGCAAGTTACAAGATAGCACTCAATCATAATTTGTCATTCCAAGATCAAAACAAGTTCATCCTTATAGGTTCTAATCCCAAAAGGCCATGACAGTTTCAGTTTTCATGTTTTAGGATCAAACAAGCCCATGTTTGCCTTTTTAAACCTTAAGAGTTAACTTTTACAAATGACAGATCCAATTTCCAGAGATGAGTCCAAAAATATGTCAAACTAATAAGTGGGGCACACCACAATATTTAAAAGCCAATTTTATCCTAAATGGACCAAAGTAGTCCCATGGAATAACTAAATGAAATTAGCTTAATCCGAAGCAAATTACAAGGCAAGTTTTGATTTCATTCTTATTCTCTAAACCTCATGACCAATAGAATTTTCACAAGAGTTGCTGGTTTTACAAAAAAAAAATTAATACGAACTCATGATTCTATTTTGAACTCTGGGAAACATCTTGAACTAGGCATACCCTAAGTCACAAAAAAGGCCAAGCATGCGGGTTCATTTTCGATTACTTTTGTCTCACAACACCTTACTTATATATATATATATATATATATATATATATATATATATATATATATATATTTCAGTCTCACAACCTTACTCAACAAATGAGGATTTTAGTTTTTCAAAAGAGTTCGAAACAATATCAATTTATAGACACAGACAAGCAAACAAGACAGAATTAAGCATTTCAGACTCAGCAGCCTATCACAATTTATAAAGCCACAGTGATCAAGTAATTTTGGCACAGAAAAGAATTTTCCTCCAACTTTAAAATTTCAGGTTCATGGAAACAAGCAAGTAGCAAGTCACAATATAGTATACAACCGTAGTTAACACTTTTAAGGTCTAAACAAACTCATTTTTTTGTCTTTTAGTCCTATTATTGACAGCTTTTCGACTTCAAATCCTTTCAAATTGTATGCCAAAGTATTTATTGGACTACTCAATCAAATCAACAAATTGTGATACTTATTTAGTCCTATCTTCTAAAACAATAAGGATACTTAACAACTTTCAAAATTCCAATCCACAAATCCATTTTCCAGATATAACTTAAAACCATTTCTACCATAACTGTAAACATACTAACAATATTCCAAGTTATCCAAACACTTCGTTAATATTTAAACCACATCTTATTAGTTTAGATAGTAAAAGGGACAGGGTGGGATCAACGTATCCAAAACAAACTCAAAATATCCAAGATTTCTGAGAAACAACATCCGGAGTTAACAAATGACTTCTTACCTTATTTTAGAGAGAAAATATCATAAAACAAAGCAAGCTTCACATATCAAACAAGTGTATTACTTTAAAATGAATCAAATAATACACAATGATCACATTTAACTAGACTAAAACCAAACTGAGCCAAACACCTACAAATACTAATTCCTGATTTTCAAAAAGTAGCCTCATTTCAACTAATATAACACCATCTCAATGAAACAACTCAAATGTCGAAGACATAGTACTTGACTATACCCCCCCCCCCCCCACTTCTTTTTGTCATTTTTTATGAACTTAACAAGTTATGAAATTCACTTAACACTAACTTATTCAACTTTTAACTTATTTTCCTACAACTTTAGATACTAAAACAGAATCTAGTACAACAAAGTAAGAAACAATAGTTTACAAGATTTATATGTTAAGTAAGCAAGAAACAGTAAAAATACTCAAAATTTAAAGTGATGTAGAGCATAAAAAAAAGGGGTTACCTTTCGTAGAGGAAACCTAACGACCAAAAGGAGATTGAAATTCACTTCAAGTATGCAAAACCCTTCTTTGTCTTCCCAAAACCTCTTTTTTTATATTTTTCTTCTTCTTCTTCTTCTTCTTCTTCTTCTTCTTCTTCTTCTTCTTCTTCTTATATATTTATATATTGAGTGAATATTCTTGTATCTCTATAGTATTTTTGTAAAACTGTTTTTGCACATATATATCTCAATAGTGTATATTTTGTATCTCTTATATTTTTCGAGTTTTTTCTCCCACTTCTAAAAAAAGGTCCCATTCCAACTTCTAAACTTGCTATTTATACAATTCTCTAGTTTAGGGAATCTAGGATCTAGAAAGGACACCTCACCCTCAAATTACCCCCAAAAATCCTAAAAATAGTACTATCCTCAGAAAAATTCGAAAATCCCCACATAAGACAACATAATCCAATTAATTTTGTGCCCTAAAATCTAAAAAAATAAAAAATAAAATCTGAAAAATCACATATAGTACATCACAGCTATATCCTAACGGTAACAATGTACTAAATAGTACAATTGGATAAAATCCCCAATTTGTGCACTATAATCAAGGAAAACAACTAGGAAGTTTCCGCTAGGCTTTTGTTTCAGTGTAATAGGGTGCACAAGATGGCTAAGGGCTCAAGGCCCCACCCATGGCAACCCTATTACAACAAAAACCCGAGTAACGTTCCTAAATAAATCGATTAAGTATATAAAAAAATGAAAATCGAAGGAAAATAAACCTGTAAACCATGAAAGTACATGGTAGAGGTCAAACCCCTTCAAGAAATTAGCGAAAATGATCCCAAAATAGCCACGAATTGAAAGCACTATATAAGCCCTAGAGAAATTGCCCAAATCGCTTGAGAAGAGAAAAGGTGGTTGGGCAAAGGAAACGAATGAGTGGGGGGTAGAATGTTTATTTTAATAAACTTCCACCCCTTTATTTTTTTTTTATAAATCCCCCATCCCCCCCCCCCCCCCCAAATTTTTATAATTTAACCCTCCTCCCAAATTAAATCAAATAATGACTAAGTATTATAAATACACATATAACTAAATAAAAATAATTATTTAGGCTAATTAAAATTTAAAACTCATAAATTTAAAATATTAGCTTTAAAACAAGCTTAATATTTATATAGTTCCGAAGAACGTTTAAAAATATGAAAATGCTATCAAAATGAGCCGTAATTCATACATCGTCTTAATTAACTATTTCGAGTTAGACGGAGAGGGATACATATCTTATTTTCAAATCATACTTGTGAAAGTAAATAACTCGTAATTTTCTTGTGATTGTTAAATTTTATGAAATAACAATTAAATGTCAATTTTTGCAATTTTCTCGGGATTTTTGAATTTTTGATTTTTTAAGAGTGTATCATTACTCCGTTTTGGACTTGGAAATTTTGAAAATTAAAATACGCGTCTTATGAGGTGAAAATTAAAATACACGTCTTGAGCTACGAATTTTGATAGAACTAATTTTTATCGAATAATAGAAATTACAGCTATCTTTGCGCAAAATTTAAAAAGTATGGCCGGACCCCGTGTTACATCTTGGAAAATCCGAGTTGGTTGCATCATGAGTAGATTAACGTAAGCCTAAAGTGGACATGAAGTCCTTATGAGATTAAGGAGAGTATTGACCTTATGAGATTAAGGAGAGTATTGAATAAGTATTAGTGCGTATATTAAGGTTTTGGAGTCATATGAATTGGTGGGAGCAAGTTCGTCGAAGGAAGGGAAATTTGAGCAATGTTTTGGAAGATCGTGCATTAATTGAGCTATGCCTTGTTTAGTAATGTCTTGAGGGGGAGCTATAGGGCCCCTTAGATGGTTAATGAAGTGTTACACAAGTGCCAAGAAGGTTCCATAAGGATTGGAAGTCAAACGAATCGAAGGGGGCAACTTGTCGGAAGGGGACAATTTGACGGACCACTTGATGGACCGTAGAGGCATTTGAGCGCGTCGAATGGTGGAGCTCCGCGCGAAACAGATTCTGCGAGGCACGCTTGGTCAAGGGGCGAGTTTGACGGTCCCTTTTGATGGACCGTAGGAATTTTGAGTAGGCCATGTAGCTCACCTAGATATGATTGTGGAAGTATGATGAGAAGTGCCCGGTGTGTCACGACCCAACCCCGTAGGCCGTGACTAGTGCCCGAATTGGGCACCCAAACACAATCACAAATCCGAGTCGCAAACATATGGCTTATACAGACACAAATATCAAGCTCTCGGATTATATCAAACTATCTCAAACACAACCGGATATATATCAAAGCGACAAGGCTATCAATGGCGCATCGGCCCAAAACATATACAAATGCAAGCCGACGAGGGCCACGGCGAATGGGATCGCCCCGAACATATATCATACAAACACACGCGTACGAATGGGCACCAACCACATACATGTCCACGGACCTTCAAATGGACGAACGAGAATCATATGACGGGACGGGGCCCCGCCGTACCCATAACAAATATATACAAATACGACGGACGAATATATACCAAAAATGTGGTTCGGAATAAGGGAGGAGCACTCCAACGGCAGAAGAGGGTGTCCTAAACGGGTGGATCACCAAAGCGTGCGTCTGTTCTGTAGGGCATGAAACGCGACTCCCGAGAAGAAAGGGGTGGTCATGACGAATGTGCGAGTATACAAAGCAGAAAATATGGTATACAAATCTGAGTCATAATCAAATAGAGGTACGAGCAAGTAAATGCATTTCCAAAATATCGAATGTCACTTTCAAAATATAAATCATGCATGCATACGTAAAATATAGTCGCCGCCTGTCGATGGGCGCCATAACACAGATAACACCGAAAGCTTCTCAAATCTCCGAATCCCGTCGCATATCACAACACAGCATAACGCCATGCACGCATAACACCAAATATAAGCGGAACCCGGCCCTCGAGCGAGGGCTCGGTGAACCATAATCACAAGATAACACCGGTGTAATAATGCGCACGACAACAGAACCGGCCCGGGACTCGGCGAAAGATATAATAGAATGCACGAGCGGAGTCATGAGGAATCATATGCGTAAAATCATTGTCATAAATCCAAAAGATAAGTAAGGTAGTCATATTTGAAATCGGAATAATAATTACAACATTTTCTTTCCAAAGTTGTCGAAATTACATAAAGGAACGTCGCGGGACCCACGGACGAGTGTAGACCCGAGCTGGGCCCGCCAATGGAAAACATACTCGTCTAACATCATACAACCTTCTACGAAAATCTCAAGGCAATCCGAGCTTTAAGAAAATTAGGGCGTTCGGGTTTTTTGA
>NC_081351.1:66870458-66886439 GCF_029784015.1 Lycium ferocissimum
TGTATGATATTTCTTCCCCCAGAACCATATGTTAAGGGGGGCCTATTTTCCCTTGAATAGTTAAACAAGAGAAGAAATATACTATGAACACGATAAAGATTCTAGAGACCGCGATATGACGTACCAGAGGTTAACGATGACGATGGCGTGAACCATTGATATTCTTAAACTTATAATTGTGCGCAAAACGTTAGTCCTTTGAGGTGAGACGTGACGACATGCTCGTTTCCGCTAACATGATCGGGGGGGTTCACGACCCTATGTCACCCCGACATAGATATTGTTGTCCTCAAGTTAAATGTATGTGTGATGATATATATATATGTATGTGCTCATAAGGATGCTAAAATATGGTAGAATCATGACATGCTTACGATGTGATTATGACACGAATAAAGATGAATATATAATACGTCCATGTAATGAACGATAGTGATGAATCTATGATGATGTATGATAACAAATATATGAAATGTATGGTATGTGTGATGATGTGATTCCACCGCGCCTAATTGGTCGGATATGTCACCGGTAAGGCGGGCGCCTTTATGATTCCGTGCGAGAAAAGGGCGGACATGATCACCACTAGTGGGCTGCATATGATGGTTACCCGGACGCGGATTAACGACATGATGATGTATGATTGATGTGATGATGCTTGCATGGTATGTGATATGATAAGGCACACGCTATGATAATGTACATGATATGCTTATGTATGACATATGTATATGAAACGTAGCTATATGTAGGGGAATGCACAGGTTATATCCTCATCTCATGATTTATGATTTCGACTATGTATTTCATTCACCGCATACTCGGTACGTGTTCGTACGCGCGTCCGATTTTCTTTGAATGACGTGTTCATGCCCGGAGGTAGCGGGGGAAGCGGTCTTGATCCTTAGAGTCGATGGGCGGTTTGTGAGCACTCCGTTTTTCGGAGGGTGCTATTGATTATTCTTTTGGTACATATATGTATATATTCATGATTTGGACACGACGGGGTCTGTCCCGTCTATATGTCTCGTATTCCGTGTAGAGGCTCGTAGATACGCGTGTGTGGGTAATATGGTCCCGTGTTCATCGTATATGTATGTATATATATATATGTATATGTATATGTATTATTTTGATGACCTAGAAGTTTATGTCTATAAGTAAATACGTTTCCATGAATTTGAGCATATGTTATGAATGAAAGTCTAGGGGTAACGGAATGAGTGGTGTTCGGTGGTTAGCCCCGGATACCCGTCATGGCCCGTCGTTCGGGTCGTGACAAGTTTGGCGGCTTCCTTGGGCGCACATCACAGGTGAGCGGGCATGAAAGTAAGCTTTGAAAATCTATCCACGACCGCCATGATAGTGCCATAACCGTCGAACTTTGGTAGACGGTGATAATGTCCATGAATCGCGCTCTCCCGTGGATGCTCCGCTATTGGTAGTGGCTCCAAAAGTCCTCCGGGCTGCCTTTGCTCAACCTTGTCTTGTTGGCACACAAGACAAGTCTGCACATAACACTCTATGTCCTCTCGCATGCGAGACCAATAATAGATCGACTCAACCAAGGCTCTAGTGCGACGTTGACCTGGGTGACCGGCCCACAAGGTGTCGTGGCTCTCCTTCATAATACGCCGCCTAATATCTCCAAACTTCGGCACGTAGACCCTCCGACCTGTGGTAAGCAATAACCGTCTTCCGCCCAAAAGCGCCTCGTCTTCCCACCAGGTGGCTAACTCCATTGGGCCCCGTGGATCACATTGCATGCCCTTCTTTATAGCCTCTCGTATGTCCCAACTTACTGAAGTGATGGCAGCAAGTTCGGCCTTTCTACTCAAGGCATCGGCTACAACGTTACCTCTTCAAGTTTATACTCCGGACATAGTCGAACTACCGGCAAGAAATCTTGCCACCTAGCTTTGTTTCGGTGTGAACTTCTTCTGTGTCTGAAAGTAGCTAGTGGCCGCATTGTCAGTCTTGACCATGAACTTCGACCCTAGCAAATAATGTCTCCATGTGCGAAGACAATGCACAATGACAGTCATCTCCTTCTCTTGCACCGTGTAACGCCGCTCCGTATCATTCAACTTGCGGCTCTCAAACGCTATGGGATGCCTATTTTGCATCAGGACACCTCCAATGGCAAAGTCAGAAGCATCTGTATGCACCCGAACATTTTGCTAAAGTCGGGCGTGACCCAGAGGCGGCTCTTTGTCACCGTTGCCTTAAGGTCTTAAAATGCCTTTTGGCGGTTCGTCCATCCCCATGATTTGTTCTTCTTTAACAACTCGGTCGAAATCTTTGCCTTGCCCGAATAGCCAGCGATAAAACAACGGTAGTAGTTAACGAAGGCCAAGGAAGGATCTCGGCTCGGTTACACTTTGTGAGGCCTCCTACTCTTGGATAGCCGTACCTTAGCTTCATAGCTCGCCATTGCTAATGATGTGACCAATAAGTGCGCCTGATTGTGCAAACTCGCACTTTTCCCTCTTGATGTATAGCTCGTTCTCTCGCAAGACTTGGAAAACTTTTGCGAAGTGTTCCACGTGCTCCCTGCGTGTTGTTGTAGATGACTATGTCGTCCAAGTAGACTACCACGAGCGATAGGTAGGGATGAAAGATCTCATTCATGAGAGTGCAAAATGTAGCGGGTGCGTTGGTTAACCCGAAGGGCATCACCAACCACTCGAAGGCTCCGTACCTTGTCACACAGGCTGTCTTTGGTTCGTCCCCTTCTGCAATCCGAACCTGGTAGTAACCTTTGCGAAGATCCACCTTGGTAAAGTACTTGGCTTGTCCAAGTCTATCAAATAAGTCGGCAATGAGCAGGATCGGGTACTTGTTCTTCATTGTGACCTTATTAAGTGCCCGATAGTCTATACACAGGCGCAATGATCCATCCTTCTTCTTTCGAAACAACACCGGTGCACTAAAGGGTGCCTTCATGGACGAATGTGGCCGGCGTCTAGTAACTCTTTTAGTTGTTTCCTAAGCTCCTCCAACTCGGGCGGTGCCATGCGATAAGGGGCGAATGCGGTGGCTTGGACCCTCGGCTCCAACTCAATCTTATGATCCATCGCGTCTGAGGCAAGCACTTAGGTAGCTCGTGGCATGACATCCTTATTTTCCTCGAGCAAGCTTCTCTATGCAAGGCGGCGGTGTCTCTGGGGCCCGTATTCTTCCAAACTTGTAATGGTTGCCATGAATGTCGGCTCTCCTTTCTTAAGACCTTTGATTAGCTACATAGCTGAAGTTGTGTTTGGCCCTTTGCATGCGGCTTCCTTGTACCCTCGTTTTTGCTTGATCATTGCCACCTAAGATTAATAAGAAAGGAACTAAGCATCATTCAAAGGCATGGACTAACAGCTAGTCACAAAAATCAATAACTTCATCGTGATGATAAATTAAAGTCAAGGCAATATTTAGATCAGTAAAAGATAAAGAGTCAAAATACCAAGTATTTGAGCATGTTATCTACTTGCTCCAAGTATTAATACCACAATGAAAATAAAACTAATATCTTTAACCGGACAAAATTAAAATAAATCTTAAACGGATTCTTTAACCATAAGAACTTTCATGTTAGTTGTTCGATGCTTTCAAAAAGTTCTCAGAGGTTTAAAACTGACCACACTTAACTGTAGCCAAATTATTACTACTATTAATTATTGATTAAAAGCATATATACGTGCACCGCGGTTTAAAATCGTACGCAAACACTTCTTTTGTGGAAAACGTGATTTATTTTGAATAAAGTACCTTTTTTTTAATGTTATGAACTACCGCATCGTGCAGGGGGGTTTCTCCCCATTTTGTGGAAGTGGTAAATCTTGAAGCATTCACTACTCTACTCTGAAGATAAATATAACTTCCCTCGTAAGTATGAAAGAAAAACTACCTCCTTTTATGGATAAACTACCTCCTTTTCGTAGATATCCTTTTTTTTGCATTTTTTTCTTGATTTATAGCTGTTTGGCTAAGCTTATTTTCCCTCAAAAGTGCTTATTTTTTTAATAAGTGCTTATTTGAAAAGAAAAAAAGTGAGGTGTTTAGGCCAAGCTTTTGGGAAAATAAGTGCTTACGGGAGTAACGAGATGCGGCTTTTAGAAGCTAAAAAACGATTTTTTGCCTTTTTTTTTGAAAAGTACTTTTGAGAAAAATACAAATAGAAGCACTTTTTAAAAGCTTGGCCAAACACTAATTGCTACTCAAAAATGCTTTTTTAATTAATTGGCCAAACATAGACTGCTTTCCGCCAAAAGTACTTTTTTGAAAAGTACTTTTTTTAAAAAGTACTTTTTAAAATAAGCGGATTTTAGAAGCTTGCCAAACATGCTATTAATTTTAATATGGAAACGTGGGATTGAGGAAATGGGGAGTTACGTGCAGCTTTTCTTTAAAAGATACAAAGAAAGATACAAATACAATTTATTTTTAAAAAAATTCTAAACAATAACTAATACCTACTTATTAACTAATTAACTATTTTTTGTCTTAAAACTATCATGTGTCATAATCCTATGCTGCCACTAGTCAAGATCCTAGGGCAAATTGGATTGTCAAATTGCTCCTTCTTCTGGGCACCCGTCGAGCATATAATGATTTGCTTTTACCTTTGCACCACATATGATGATAAGGCATAACATGTCAACATGATATATTAAGAGGAAAAGGAGGATTTCTTTATATGGCTTAATATTGTTAAAACTATTCTGAACAGTTCTGTTAGAAGAAACAAAAAGATAAAACTGGAAGTCATGTGAAATGAAAGAAAATAAATTCAAAAATAATTGAAAAAGGATAACTCTACGCATGACTTACAAAAAACCATATATGCCGGGGAGCCTACGGATCAGACTTTTCAGCCATTGCAATACTGATCTTATAACCTCTGAAGTCGTAATCTTGTGAACATATTCATGGTTAGCAGGTAGGGCATATAGTGCATAATTAAGGTCAAAATAAATCATTTTACTACAGTTCTTTACTTTTAAAAAAAGCCTCCAGTCGAGTGCGCTGTAGAAGGATCGTCTTCATATGACAAAACAACCTTCCCTTTGTTACTTATTTCCTTTTTCATCTGTGTATAACTTTATGCTTCATTCCAATCACCCAATTTGACACTAACGCCATTAGCTACACCACGAGCATTTTCTGGCTTAGCATTCACGGTCTTGACGAGGGCGTTGGTGGAGCAAGCTTGACTACTATTCTCTTCGGCCGGCCTCGGTCACAAAATTGTGAGTCGCTCCAGTGTCCACCAATGCACGAGCGAGCTTGTTGTTTATGGTGAGATCCACGTATTGATTTTTATTCTCGTCGGGTTAGATAGGTTGCTTCTTGACAGCGCCACATATGTTTATCATACCTAACTGTGCGGTGCCTGAACTCTCTCCTTGCGATTGCTCCTTTCGTTCGCGGACCATTACATTGAGGCGTTTCAAGTCGGGGCAATTTCTGAAGCCGTGTGGTCCTCCACATATGTAGCATCCCTTCTTCTCGATCTGCACCTTCTTCTCGGCATAGCCCTGATGACTACTTGACTTTTTGCCATCGAACTTATTGACTTTTTGCCATCGAACTTATTGGCATTTTGAGTCTTGGAGTAGTGTTGTTGAGAGTCCTTGTTCTTACCACGGTCTCCCCCCACCTTTGGCATTGCCACCCCTTGACTCATTACCTTTTCCTTTGTCGCGTACGTCGTCAGCTTTTGAAATCCATCAAAGACTCGGCCTCCACTATGGCTTGATCTATATCCCTGACTTGTCGGCGTTGCAACTCTTGCTTAGCCCAGTTCTGCAACCCGTCCATGAAGTGAAATAACAAGTCATCGCTCGTGAGGTTGGGAATTTGAAGCATAAGGGTGGTGAACTCCTTGACATAGTCGCGAATGCTCCCTGTCTACTTCAACTCTCTAAGTTTGTGCCTTTCCTTGTACAAGACATTATTTGGGAAGAACTGTCGCTTAAGCTGATCCCATGTATTGATTGTGCATAGACCTCTCTCAGCATCAGCGACTTTTCTTTTCCACCATAACATGGCAGTCTCTGATAGGTACAACACAACAGTGTTGATCCTGGTCTCATCATCCCTCACTTTTCCATGCCTGAAATAGTTCTCCAAGTGCCAAAGAAAGTTCGTCACCTCTTGTGCATCACAAACCCCTTTGAACACTGGTGGCTTGGGAGCCTTGATCTTAGCCTCCCTCGTCACAACAACATTGTTGGTTGCCTCGGTCACACCAACGTTGACCTGCTCTTCGAGTGCCACTACTTTTTCCTTTATGCCATCGATAGTACGAAACGCCTCCATGAGTCTGCACTCTAAGGCAGTGATGGTTTGCTTTACCTCAATCTCTGTCTGCATACGCCCCTCCAAGTCGTTTCGGATGCTTTTAATCTCTTCAAGAGTATGCCCCTCAAGAACACTAAGAGTGCCCTCCATCTTGCCCAAACGTTGGCCAAATGTGTCGATGGCATCCATCCCTACATTAACCTTCATAACCTACTCTTTACCAAGCGAGACGTCCTCGGACAGGACCTCCACATCATCCTCGCTCGCCTTAGTGATAGATGGTTCTTGGGATGTAAGCCCTTCATTTGGCACAACCTACGCAAAAGCCTCGCTCTTTGTTGGCGGCATTCCTCATTTTGTTATGGCCCTTTTTGCCAACAGCATCCTGGATTACGTTGGCTTGGGTTTTAGCAGTGTTGATTTCTCCGTCGTTTGCCATTCCCTTAGTCGTAACCTTCGCTCTGATGCCACGTTGTCACGTCCTTAGTCTTCAACTAAGCGCACGTACGGCACTTGACAACTCGCTGCGTTCTTGCACAACTTGCTCACGATCTTGCTTTGTCAAGTCGGCCCTAGATTACTACACTCGAGATCGCTAAGGGAATAGTAGTTGAGAAAGACAAAGAAATTTGCTAGAAGGAAGCTTTTTATTATAGAAACTTGTTGGATTTTTCAGTTGATGGTTTTTACAAATGTATGCCCCTCTATTTATACTACTCACCTAGGGGGCTAATGGATAAATAATAATTGTTACACGAGTCCCTCTATATTTACAAGTAGGTCTCCTCTAAGAATTCTCTACATGTGTAAATATTAAAGGCTTCTTAAGAAAGTCTTCCTAAATATTTTATAAGAATCTAGAGTCTCTCCAAAAAGCTTTCCATAGCTCTAGAATCTTCCCACAAATGCTAGCATCTTTGCCATGTAAGCATCCACATGTCTAAAATATGTGCTTATGTGGCAAGATGACTTGGAAGGTCATCACACTAAGTACAATATCGACGAGAGAGTATGCGTTTTTATTTTTATTCTCTTGACTATCAAGAAAAGAAAGCAAGGTAATTTTTCACAATTATGAATTTTGGTTAAGTGATTTTATAGTTACATTTATTGTTGTTATTTGGAAAGTAAATTTTATTTTTTGCTTTGTGCTAAGAGAGTCGTGAATTTGTGATTTTGATTTCTTTATAATTTTATTTCAGATCTATGCTTTTAGAGAAAGGTTCACGGTTAATAAACATGTACTAATATGTTTTATTTCCTTTGCAGGTCCATGCACTATTCTTGCCGTTCTATTCAATGTATCGTGTATTTAAATATCATGAGAATTTTAAAGAAATTTGACAAATTTCAAAATCATTCTTTAGTCATTAGAGAGAGTAGGACTATATCTTTTAGTGCGTCTTTATTTTTTGCTTTTTATTTTATTAATTGGCGTGTAATTTTTATATTTATTTTAAAGTTTCTTGATTTTGTGTTTTTGGAGTTTTAATTCTTTTTAAATTTTAACATCTGGCGTGTAATATAACAAACACGTGTATATTGTTATTACCTTTTTCTTTTCTTTTTTTCTCTATATTTCTTTCTTTCTTTCTTTTTAGTAGATTAACAATTTCTATGTTTATTAGCATGTTAGTTCTACTTTTTTGCATTTACTATAGTGTAAAGTTTTATCTCCTTGTTAGAAACAATTATTTTAAAATAAATGTGAAATCAATGTCTATACCTTTTGTTTTTCTTATCATCAAATTTTTTGTATATCTTATATTTTTAACTAAATTTACGGTCTTTATATTTGTAAGAGAGACTTTTTTCATGACTGCACGAAGCGCGGTCAAATATACTAGTTAATGTATATAACAAGGATATAGTACTATACTCTCCGTTCTAATTTATGTGACTTTTTTTTTTCCTTTTAGTCAATCTAAAAAAGTATTTCTACCTTTCTATATATAGTAATATTTAATTTTAAATTTTTATTTTATCATGAGATGATTTATAGCTATACAAATATTTATAGCTTATTTTAGACAATAAATTTTAAAAGCTCTTTTTCATTCTTAAATTACATGCTCGGTCAAACAAATTGGAAGCAGTATATAATGATGGCTTATTTTAGACGATAAATTTGAAAAGTTTCTTTTATTTTTAAATTACATGCTCAGTCAAATACCTTCATATCAATTGTTACTTCCCCCGTCCCATAATAAGTGTCACCTTAGCAAAAAACACGCATATTAAGAAATCAATAATGCAATGTAAAGTATACTAAATTACCCCTATATATAAAAATAAATTATTTTTTCCTCTTGATTAGAGCATGCCAGTAATATCCTTTTACATTGAGAATCCAACAATATCAAATTCTTATGTGACTTTTCAATCATCATTTAAATGTAACTTTAACTTATCATTTTTTTGTCAAGAGTAGAGTTAAAAAAAGCTAGTCAATTTTTATTTTAATTTTCTAAAATGGCACTTATTATGGAGTAGTATACATTCTACTATCTAATAAGAGGGGATAAGCAGGCCGCGGGTCAACATGCCTACTTCATATATCGAGGGCATTTTGTTCATTTATGTTGACATGAAATAATAAGATTGGCTGGAAAAAAGGTCATTTCGCAGCTGCTGTATAAATTTTGAGTGTCTTTCACTAAATTGTCCTTTGGCTTGAGTCATCGTATAAAAGTCACAACAGCCTTTTCCATACTACGTGGCATTAATTGGGAGATTCTTTTGTGCTCTTGCCTTTCTCCTCTCGGGTTTTACCTTTCACTGACAAGTAGTACTCCATTTGTCTTACCTTTTTTCCGCTCTTTAATATTCACACACAGAGTTTTCAGTACAAGCTATTGAGCTAATGAAAAAGGTATTTTCATTGTTTTCGTTCTTTTGTAAGACTTAACATTTTACACTTAAAATAAAGGGAAAAGGTAAAACATATCCCTCTACTCTGGAAAAAAAAATTAAACATATCCTTCGAACTTATTTTGAATAAAAATACCCCTCTATCCTTAAAGTTTTCAAATATAACCCTATTTTAAAGGAAATTATCCCACAAAATAACCTGAAATCATTTTTTAAACTTGCTTCTATCACTTAAACCCGACCCAACTAAATAATACTCATCATTTCAATTTATGTGAACCTATTTTTTTTTTAGTCCGTGTCAAAATGAATGATCTCTTTCCTAATTTGGAAATAAATTTACTTTATGAAATGATTTACGATAATAAAATATCCAAGATTTATTTTGAACCACAAGTTTCAAAAGTCTTCATGCTTTTTTAAATGTCGTGCCCAAATCAAATGGGTTCATAAATTGAAACGGAGGGAGTAACGTAAGATCCCCTTATTCCCCCAATATGTAGGTATGAAGTTTGAGGGAATTGGGGAAATAAGGAGATCTTATGGGTTATTATTTAATTGGATCGTGTTTAAATGATGGAGCGGGTTTAAAAAATAATTTCGGGTTATTTTGGGGGGATAATTTCCGTCAAAACAGGGTATATTTGAAAACTTTAAGAATGGGAGGGATATTTTTTATCCAAAACAAGTTCGAAAGATATTTTTGGCCCTTTTTCCAAAGTAGAGGGGTATTTTTTTACCCCTTTTCCTAAAATAAACAAGAAGCTAATATAAATAAAATAACAAAACATTATTCACACAAAATATGCTATTATTTGATATACTAAGTAGGTGTTTGGACGGAAGAATGTAATGTTTCAAGAAAATAATATCAACTTTGAAAATAAGTTAGAAAAAGATATTCGAAAATTAAAAATAAATTCATGAATATTTTTTTAGTGAAAAAAATATCAACTTTCAAAAATATTTCAAGCAATCAATCAAATAACATTTAAAGTTTTATTTATGGACAAACGGCCCCCTATATGATATATTTGGTGATATTAGCTAGGGTCACTATTTTTTGGTTTTAAAAATCAAATAGGATAGTACTTATAAATGCATAATTCTTTTTTGAGCCCAAAGTAATAAATTACAAATGCATGATTCACAATATTATGTCATTGCACGAAGAAAGTATCACAGTGAAAATATATAGCAATAGTTAGATAGTTTGATTCTCATATTGTGTTACTTTTATCCTCTTAAAAACAAAGAAAATAATATTGTTGCAGTTTAGTATTGAATCTTATTCACATTTTGCTATATATCTCATTTTAAGCGTAAAAAAAAAATTACTAGCATCAAGTGTTCATGCCAAATCAATAAATGCATGGTATTTTATCTTCTTATAATCTATCTTAGTTTCGAGTAATATATTAAAAGCAATTACAAATGTTAAGGAGTATAACATTCTATTAAATTTAAAATTACAGAAGCTTATATTATATTTTTTTTTTGGAAACATTTAATCAATTTAAGCTAATAATTTAGGAAATGTACATATATAATAAATGTTTTATTGTAAGAGGAAATTTAACCTTATGTACGTACGAAATAAAAAAATAAAACTTTTTCATTACAAATTATAAAATTTTGAAGTAGTTGATTTTGGGCCCGTGCTCAGCAAGGGCAGCTCCTTACTAGTTTCTACTTCTACTACTATTATATAAGAGGCGATAAGCAGAGAGCTTGGGGTCAACATGCCTGTTTCACATAAGGGCAGCTTCGTCATTTCACGTGCTGTTGTGGTACAAGCATGCAGCTCCTCCAATTTTTCGGTATTGACATCTGAACACGTGCACCCCTATTTTGCTATGTAGAAAGGGACCGCCTGAATTTTCGTTACTACTTATTGACAGTTCGTCTCTGGTTTTCCGCCTGAAGATTAACATGCGTTTCTGTTCAGTACCAGCTCTCTGGTTGCTTCATTCTCCAGGTTTTCTCTCTGTGTGCTCTGATCCTTTGTCCTGTAGGTGTTTGATAAAATTCCTCTTTCAGCTTTAGTCCTTTTCCTCTGCTCAAAGCTTCTTTAACTGCACTTAAATTATGTCTTGGTTTATGCACAGTCATAATACCCTTCAACGATGACAACAAGTTAGTGGCCACTTCAAATTGTACCTAATTGGTTCTTGCTCGATAATTGATTACTTAAAAACTTCTAATTGAAATAGAATAGTCATTGGTCAAGATCACAATCAGTCAATTTATAACTCGTGTTATGGCCAATTAATGTCCTTTACTTTGGTCAAGCTGCTTGATCTGAATAAGTGGAAAGGAATTATACTGCTTCTAATCCTTTTTTTTTTTTTCTATGTAACGTTAGATTAATAAAAGGCAATCATTTGAGGAGATGTATCAATGGAACTTTGTTGAAAATAGGAGTTACAAATACGTCTCTCATAACTTGAAACAGAAGGTCAGGTGGCATTTCCCTAAAATAGAAGTTAATACTTATCCATTAGGGTACATATATTTCTCATCTTTTTCTTTGTTTCCTTGATTATATGCATAAACAGCAAACAAAAAAAATTGTGCCAGAACTAATATTCAAGACATGGACATGGAAACGTCAGCCAGACCTCAGCATACTTTGAAAATTGATCCTGCTGATGCTCAAATGTTTAGCGTGCATTTGCGATTAAAAATAAGAACTTCTCAACTAAAGCTCCAGTTGGAGTGTAGAGAATGAAACCATTAGAATATGAATGTCAAGACTTTATTTAGCAGTGATATATGTAAAAAATGAGCCTACTACAACGAAATATAGTTGATAAAATGCACATACTTTGTTGTTGGTGAAATCCAAGCTTATGAGTATATAATGGTCATGTACAACTAGGGGGATTTAAGCATTTATAAACTGCTGATGCAGGTCACTTATGGGTAGGTATGCTGCTAGCATCAACAAATCTAACTTCACGGAGCCCAAAAGACCAATCCCTGTATCTTTTATGTTGTGTCCAATACTGCATGAGTTTTATCTATATTTCTAAACGTAGTTTCAAATATCTTTCTACAGCCTAATTGTTGAAGTTCTATATATTGATGCCCTATATGACACACTTGAAGAGAGTGTTTTTATTAGCAAACGGGTTAGAGGCACTGGAGTATCTGTGCTTTACAATTCTAAAGTGCAGGATTATGCCCAAAACAAGGGGGATTGAATCTTGCAATGGGTAAGTTGTAAGCTTTCTTACAATTTTTTTGACAACAAAACCATTGTTCAACAAGCGGCACTGCATCAACAAGGCTTGGCCTTGGCACTGCCGGTGGTTCAACAATGATTTTGTTGTCAACAGAACTTCCATTGCTGCCGACTCAACTCTCTTGTCGGTTATTGCCCTGATCCCGTATTCCCTCTCAGAGGAATCTTCGTTCACCCACGTAGGTAATGATTACTCCTCCATGACTTTACACTTCTTTGATGAACACACTCGACCAATATTATTTTTCGCAGAAAGCTGACTATTTTTTACTTCTTTCTGCTGTATCTACTTTATGCTGATTGTCTTTTACTATGTGTTGATTAGAAAGAGGCAAAATATCGTTGCGCCTATTGGAGCTCCTTCGGAGAGCTTTTGATTATGACTTGGTATTATCCAAGTTGGTTTAAGTTGGTGTTGCAGGGTACTCCAAGATTGCATCTTACAGGTGTTTGTCAACTACTTTTATGTTTACTTAAAATGCAATTGTATACTTTCTTGTCTTATTTGTAGAGGAAAATTTGTGCAGGTATAATACAATATAGAATACATGATTTTAACTTCACTCCTATTTTGCAGTTTGTTATTATTGTAATGGTATTGAACACTGGTAGTAAAATTACGTGTTGATCATTAGAGCAACTTTGTTTTTTAGGGGCTTAGAAACTGACACGCCTAGGCGAAAATAGCTTTTTTTTTTCCCTGATCAGAACTCCAGAAGATAGGTTTCAAGCTCCTGCCAATGATTCCTCTGTGCTATCCGGCCATCATGCTCTACAACCCTATGAAAATACCTGCTTCTTCAAGGGAGTGTCTCAGACAAAAATGTATAATTTCTTCTCATGCTATTTCAGGCTCATCCCTTTCCCAGATTGGTTATTGTTAAATATACCACCTACATTCTTATCTTGAAATTTACTTCATATATTATTATTATACGTAGCTGTAGTGACTACTGCTTTTGCAATAACCCCTTTACTTTTGGTTGGATCACGCATATGTATTTCAGCTTCTCACTCAGACAAAGATCTTATGATAGAGCATTTGAATTTTTCAAAATCATTTCTGATGAGCAAATCCTCTTGTATGTTCTACCGGCACTACTTGCACTGCGGATAATCTTTTGTAAAGATCAGTTGCGAATATTCTGAATATTGGAGACAACTATTTCACTTGAAAAAAAACTTGTACGATGTTTTACCTACAAGCCTTTACCATTTCTTGAAGGTTAAATGAATAAAACATAGGGAGTCCATTATTATATTACTGTAACAATTGTGGATTCTATAGCATAGTATAAATGTACGGACTAAGACATTGGGCCCGTCCTATAAGTGGGGATAACCAGGCAGCTGATGAAGTGTCCTTTATGCCCTTACTGGAATTGCCTATCATATTTGGGCTAAGGATAGCATGGTCTTTCTTCCTTGGTTATTACCTATCCGGAATCGCTGTCCTTATCCTTCAGGTTGGAATTCAAGGTTTAACTCATCTTCTTCCTCTTTCACTCATCTGCAAAGGTTTTCCAACCATTACGTGCTTTCAGTGGCCTTCAGCTTTTTTTTGGGGGGGGGGGGGGGGGGGGCTTTAAGTTGTTGATTTTGTGTTTTTAATATGCGATTTTTTGTTTCTGGGGGTGCTATGGAAATTGTTTAATCAGGCATGGGGTGAGTTTTATGTTCCTGTTACTATGTTATTTGACCGCGATTTTTGATTAAGGCTTCTACTCTATTGAGACGCTATGAAAGCTGTCTAATTAGCACGGGATTGAATAGTATTTTGGTAAAACCTTGAGCTCTTTTCCTATTTCTCCCTTTTTCTTCCAGTTGTCCCTTGGTATATGCTGCATCTGATTTGGATATGCATGTTTGGTATTTTTCTACATAGATTTAAGCACGATTTGGGTACATTAAAATAACATCTAGAACAAAAATGATGAAAAAACAAACAAGAGCTTTGATGCAACCAAGCTGTTTAACAATATTCCTTAAAGAACTATAATCTGGTAGTTAAATTCAACATTTTTGATATGTTTTCCTACTAGGTGTTGGTTTTTGGTTTTTTTTTTTATTTTTTATTTTTTTTATTTTTTGTTGTGCACTTCTTATTGGGCAAATTGACTTTCTCGTGGAGTATTTTGTTTTGTTGACTTTGAAGAGGAGCTTCGTATAGTTTCGTAGATTTTTTATATTTATTGGATTGGATAAGTGGTGAATTTTCATTTACAAGCAATTGTGGACTGAGGTTTTATGTAAACATCTTGACTTAAATGCGTCAATGGGTGAAATTCTAGGGATTAGGTTAATCAGAAGTGCAAGGTATTGTTAGATCGAATATCTTACTTTAGTTGCTTTTTTTTTCCTTCCTTTTGGCAGCCAGAAGAACACGAGATGCTTGTTCGTAATTAAGATTTTCCTGTTGAGGTCCTCAGCCAATGGAAGGTGATTTTTACCTTCTTCTACACTGATATATTGCAGTAGTTCTGCTGGATTAGAGTTATCTGAATCCACTTTTGTTTTTTCGAGCTACTAGCATGTTTTTGAATGTGTACTTGTGCCCTTTCTTCTCAAAGTTGGTAGCCTACAGAATTCTTGTACTGACTGTCGTTTTACTTTATTCAAACCGGTATCACTGCCTACATTGATGAATCGTCTGCTATAGTTGGTTCTTTGTGTGTCGTAGGCATTTTTCTGACGTACTGAACATGTCCTACAAACCTACAGATTGGAATGATTATCTAAGATGGAATTACCTAGGTTTGAAGTTAGTTTTCACTACTGTTACTCTTCCATTTGCAAGTTCATTTGTATTAGTTTTGGTTTCTTGAGGTATTTAGGAGTGTCCCTGTTGATAAGGCAGGACCAAAATTATCACTTAAAAAATAGAATTTGTTCAAATATGCATTTCTATTGAATCTCCAAATAAAGCAGGTGTTCTTGTTACACCTCCCATTTTAATTCAAGTATATTTTGACTTATTGGCGGTGTATACCCTCGGCTCGGTAGTCCGCACCAGAGCTTTACTCACGAGATACTTTACGTTGTATGTGTACAGGAATATAAGTAGGCATCCTTGACATTACAGGGGAGTTGGATATGAAATGAATCGAATCGGAGCAAAGCGAAGCAGTTCAGGCAACTGCTGAAACCTGTCGGCATCGACGGCCACGCCGACGAACCGTCAACACGTCGACGAGCCGTCGACTAGCGTCGTCGACAGGGTTCAGAACTCAAACATTTCAGGTGGCGATTCGACGGACACGTCGACGAGCCGTCGACCCGCCGATGCCGGAAGTTTCCGGCCACTTCTACATAAATATAGGAACCCACGTTTTATTTCATTATTTTCCACAAAAAGCGTATTCTCTATATCTCTCTAGAACCCTCCCCCCACTTTTCACAACAATCTATACCAAAAAGCCAAGATCAAAGTCAAGAATTAAGAGATTCATATACTAGGGAAGCCTATTAGTCCGTGAAGGGTAATAATTTCTCTCAAATAGATTTCATTCAATGGATGAGAGCTCAAAGGGTTATTTCAAAATTAAGGTAAGTTTTATGATTCTTATGTT
>NC_081351.1:66886539-66962859 GCF_029784015.1 Lycium ferocissimum
TGGGTAAACAGTGAAGCCATCATAAAGACCCCCTTTTTTTAAAAGCCCATTCCCCTGAGGGGGAGGGGAATGTGTATGTTTTTGACCGGGGGAAAACCCGGGGCCAGCTTTGAAAGGTGGGTTTGGCCCTACTACCCGATATGTTTTTATTATACATTATGTTATAGTCCTTACGTCTTATACCGTTTTAATTTGAGAAAAAAAAAAAACGGCGTAAAAGATTTTGAAAGTTTTACTATGTATTTTACTTTCATTTGATTTAAGAATCCAAAGAGGATATGTGAGTAATAAGAGTTCGCGGGTTCGCTAAGCTTCCGAATATGGGGTCGGGTGCCCATCACTGGGGGGGGGGGGGGGGGGGGGGGGGGGGGTGTGATTGTACGATAATTCCAAGTCACTATTCTCTATCCATCCGCAACCTCTCACTGAATATTGTTATCCATAGGGAAATTTCGTATAAGGCGGGGCAAGAGGACAATTTTAGTCCGGTTGTTAAAAAAGTTAGCGAACCATTTCTTGGTTCCCATCAGATCTCCCCTTCTATAGCATCTCTTGATTCTAGCATCTTCTTCCATAATTGTCAACCTTCTTTCCATTGAAACATAGTTGAAATATGTTTCTTACAATACTTATTCCATATGAATGTTGACCATAAGGTACCGGAAGTTACGAATCTCACAGCTTAGTGAATAAAGCTTTTGATACATCATAAAGGGACCTAAATCCCAATCCTCCCTCTTGTTTAGGAACACACACTTCCATTGAGGGCGGCCGGTGTCCTACTCTTGCCTTCTTCCTTAGTACTCCAATAAACTCTTGCAAAGATTTTATGCAGTTCATTTAGTGTGTACTTAGTAGGTGCCATTGCAGATAGAACGTACATTGGCATACTTTGTAAGACAGTATTGATAAGAACTGTCGTCCCTCCAAATGATAACAACCTTCCTTTCCGGTTTCGCCTATCTTTCACCCTCTTAATTAGATCATTATAATAAAATTTCCTTTTTCTAGAGTGGAAGATAGGGCCAAGATATTTGAAGGGAAACATGCGTAGTAAAACCGATTTACCCGATCAACTTCTTGGACATAAGCTGCCCATTTCTTTGATTTCGATGCATGTAAAAGAAACTTTTCTCTCTATTTATCAATTGACCTGACAACTTTTCATAATCTCTCAAAACATTCATAGTGAGTTTCAATGATAGTTTATTAGCTGATGCAAAGATGATGGTATCATCAGCATAAGCAAGATGATTGAGGTTCGCACTCCATTTAGGCATACCAAAGCACTTATACTGATCATGCTCAAATAAAGAGTTAAGTGCTCTAGATAGCACTTCTACTGAAAGTATAAATAGAGTAGGTGACAATGGATCACCTTGCTTCACACCCCTTGTAGAGTGGAAAAACCCATAAGATTGGCCATTCAACAAAACTGAATACCCAAGTTCGTTGCAACGACCTTCTCCATATCCGGTCCACAAAAAATTTCTACAAATCCCGTTCTTCTCGACCCCTAGTTAAATATAGCCACGACACTCTATCATATGCCATAGCCATATCTAACTTAATCACCACATTTGCAGGTTTACCTCTCTTTCTAATATCTGTGACAATTTCTTGAGTGAGCAACATATTCTCAAAAATGCTTCTTCCCTTCGCAAAACCAGACTGGTTGCTAGAGATCAAACCTGGAAGAATCTTATCCAGTCTTCCATAAACCACTCTTGAAATGACCTTGTTTATGAAGTTACTCAAACTTATTGGTCTGAGATCCCCAAAAGTGTAAACTTCTTATTTCGTAGGGATCAACACTAAATTAGAATGAGTTACTGATTTTGGGAGAGTATGACCTTGTGAATAGCTTTGAACCATTCGAATACATCTATTCCTACAATGTCCCAACATGAATGAAAGAAAGTTCACGAGAATCCATCGGGACCACAACACTCACTCCTTTAAGTTCAAAAACAGCATTCTTTACTTCTTCCGAGGATGGAAGTGCACAAAGCAAATCATTGCTTTCAGAATAGACCATCTGTCACGACCCGACTAGGGGCCATAACGGGTACCCAGAGCTGACCACCGAGCACCACTCATTCTACTACTCATCCTGCATTCATTCATTATTCTCATGCTTCTAATCATAGAGTAACCATTTTCACTTTGAAACATATTTACCTTTATATACATAAGCCCTTCGCCTATCAAAATAATATATATACAAGGAGGAAAATCGTGAGACCATACTACCCACACATACGTATCTACGAGTCTCTACTAGAGTACTAGACATATGGACAAGATAGGACCCGGTCGTGCCCAAAACATATCTACACAAAATAATAAGGAAATGGCACCTCCAGAACAATAGAGTGCACTCGAAAGTCCTGTGGCGATAGCTCTACGAATGCGGATCACCTCCTGTCTACTGTCAGGCGTGAACACATCGTCCAAAGAAAAAGGACGTCAGTACGAGCATTGTGCTGAGTATGTAAGGCATGAATAGAATAACATAATAAAGAAATCATAAGATATGAGATAAAGATATAACCTGCTTAACCTTTTAGAGTAAATGCGTTTTATACATATCACATATATCAACATATCACCTGTACCATTGTCGTTAACCCGCGTCTGAGTAACCATCACACGCCGCCCACTAGTGTGTCATGCCTGGCCATCTAGGCTCGATGTAATAATAAGCAGCCCGCCTTAGCGGTGACATGCTCGGCCCTACAGGCTCGGTGGAATCGTATGCAGCCCGCCTTAGCGGTGACATGCCTGGCCCTATAGGCTCGATGGAATCGTATCATCATCATACATTTGTCATAAACATGCATTAGAACTTAAAGATAATCTATAACCATATCGGGGTGACGTAAGGTCGAGAACCCCCGATGACATTACGGAGTAATCATATTCATCATACCTCACCTTGAAAGAACTAGCATCATAAGGTGAGTGTAACACAATGAACAACGTCACGGGGATCGTAATTAGGGTCATTAGCTTTGTAGAAATATCATATCATGGCTTTAGAATTCTTTAAACTTAAACTCGTCATCATCATTATCATACTCGTAACATGTCCCTTTTCTTTATCTCATGTGAAGCTTTTTATAATCATAGACTCATAATTTTCGATATGTAGGAAAGCTATGGAAAGATAGGAGGATTCATGCCATAGGAGTCATTCCTTAGAAAGAAGGGACTAGCCTTACATACCTTTTCGTTTAGCTACTCTATCACTTGAACGTTCCCTTCCAATGTTCATGTTTCTACCTTCAAGAAAGTTTGTACTAACATTAGCCAATCGATAACATGAGCGTGGTTGAACTAAAGCTAAAGAAAATTGGGCAATATCTCCTTTGTTTATACAACTTTCCCCATATCATATATCAACTCCCAAACAGCAATAATAACATTCATCATATCACAAGCAACAATCTTCATTCACCTTACATTACTCAAGTCTCCCAATCCCATTTCAAATAACCCATAACCATGGTCGTAATACAACATTACATTCATCCTTATATAAGGTTTCTCCCATGTTCTTAATATCATTTATAACATAATTATAATCACAACATATCAAGAATCATGATTCATTTCAAGCTACTACTCAAAAGTGCCACTATTCTCATTTTTATGACCCATTTTCTACTTCCTTCTATAATCCAAGTCTTTCAACCTCTCAATGCTTTAAATAACACATATTCATCATAAAAATAATCTTTGATAGTGTAGGAGCAAGATTTGGATGATAATTCTTCACTTGAAGGCAAACCCTAGCTCCATTCCAAGAGCCTTCTTGTCTTGTATGAACCCTAGTAAGCTTTTTGCACTTGGTTTTCCTTGGTTTGATGAAGTTGTCTCCAAAACTCTTCCTCATAATGTAAATACTTCTTCGATCTGCTGAGCAATTTGAAGACTATTCTATTTTAACTGTAAGGATCATATTCAACAGGTTGTTCCTTAATTCTCACTATATCTTCACGATGATAAGTTGTTTGAAGATATCTCAACCCGATGCTGCTCCAGCGAGATAGAGCCCCTTTGACTTCCTTGATCTTATTTAAAAACCAAAAAGGATTGCCAATAATCTCCTCAGATCAATTCAGCCTTACTATGTCCAAGAGATCTTTATGCTCAGTCCAAAATTTCAAAAACCTGAATGGTTTTATGAAATTCTGAACTTCCTCACCCAAAGTAATAAGAAGTGGGGCATGATCAGATCCAGTCTTGGATAAATGCTCCACTTCAATGTGACCAAACCATTGTTGAAATTGTGAGTTAAAGAAGATTCTGTCCAATCTTTCAAATATACAATCATCCCCAGCCCGGCCATTCCACCATGTAAAAGGAATGCCTTTAAAACCTGTTTCAAATAAATCACATGAGTTGATACAAAAGGAAAAATCCTAATAGTCACGCGACTACAGGGACTCCACCTATTTTCTCCTCTTCATTCATCACTACATTAAAATCTCCCCCTACCAGCCAAGGCATGTCATAGGAGCCAGCTAACTGATAAATACTATCCCAAAGAGGCATTCTTTCTACTTCATCACATTTAGCATAGACCAAAGTTGTTATAAGAGATCTATTGTGCTCCTGAAGAAACAGTTTCAAGGTGATCTGTTGTGTAGTATCAGATAAAATTTTCACATCTACATTCTCCCCTACAAAAAACCAAATCTTTCCACTACAGTTTGCACCAGCCTGATGCATCCCTAACCTCCTTTTGAATTTTTGTATCTGTTTAACATGTTGAAAAGGCTCCATTAAGGCAACTAACATAAACCTGTGATGTCTATGTAATATTTGAAGTCTGTGAAAAGCTTGTTTTGTCTGCACTGATCTAATATTCCAAGTGAATGTTTTAATCATCATTTAAAACATTGACTTAATACTGGCAGATCTCTTAAGCACAACCCTAGTAGGTTGTTGTGGCTCTGCACCTAATGGTTTCTTTCCTTCTATCTGTTTCTTGCCTTTCCTTCCACCTTTGACCTTTGATGTTGGAGAAATATCTACTTGTTTGCGGACACACTTTCAAGCTTGCCTTGCCCAAATCGGACTCCTCCGGAGTCATTCTCATTAATGTGACAATTCTATTTATCCTCCAAATGACCTTCAACATTTTCAGCTTTATGGGAAATAATATCATGTAATCTCTGCATAGGGGAATCAGTCTTCAATAACTGTAAAGGCTGAGCCAATGGACTACTGAGAACAATAGCATTTTCAGTAGTTGGTTGAGGTGAATAGAGTCCACCTCCACCTGGATCATCTATACCAACACTATCTCCATTCACCACATCTCCTCCCATAGCCTTTTCCTCATCCACCCTGTCCCCCCCATTTATTAGAAGGAGGACTAACTTCTAATAAACCATCATGATCTACTACCACCTCCTCTAGATTACTATGAACTTTTCCAGTTTCCCTTTTGTTCTCGGCTTATACGTATGTACTATGATCTCCTTCTCTTTGTCTACTCCTTCTTCTATATTGGATGTACCTATAGGTGGCACAACTTCTTGAACTTGGTCTGCTGCATTAAGTTGTTGCACTATATCAAACTTTTCAACCTTGTCCTCCTTCTCCTTGACTTCAGTTGCAGGAGAACTATCTTCCACTATATTAGCATTCGACCCCACAGTGTTAGCTTCCACCTCCTCTACTTGCAGTGTTAGTTCATCCTCCACAGGTTCTACTCCTTGTTCCACAACCCCTTCATTCTGCAAAGCTTCAAAAGCATTTTGAGTTTGAACTTCAACTAAATTCCCATTTATAGGTCTCCCATTTATAAACTTGTTTGGATTCTTTTCTTTTGTAAACACCCTCTTATCTTTGACAGTATTCCAATCTTCAGGGCCTCCACCATATCTCCCCTTGGTCTTCTAAAATTCCTATAATGCCCCTTATTTGGCTGAGCATCTTGAGGTTCTGCAGTCTTGCCCTTGTCTTCTTTTTCTATATGTACCACTCTCAGTTCTGGATGTAAAATCCCGTAACCTTCTTCATTATGACCCTGCAACTTACACCTTGTGCAGTATTTGGGTAATATATCATACTGAATTTGTACCTTGACAATCCTAGAAACACCGATTTCTCATCTCATGATCTTCATGTTAACTACTTTTGGGAGATTAGCAGTAAGATCTACTATGTTACATCCGGCATTTTTGCGTATTGAAAATTTGGAAATAACCTTGACTTATAAGGAATAAGGTCATGTTTGGATTTCTTTCTAATATGTGAATATTGCTTATGGAAGTATGGGTGCGGGGATATCGAGCAAGGTTAAGGGCAACAATTGGGATTTTGGAAATTCGTTTTATGAATTACGCAAGGTAGCCAAATTGTTGGGCCAAAAAAAAAAAAATAAGAAAACTTGGCCCATGAAGGAGGGGTGGCCGGCCAAGGGTTGGCCCAAGCCCATGCATGTGGTGGTCACATGACCACTTAATGATAATATAAGAGATAATCATGCATGAGATCACCATAGAAACTTCAAGAAAAATTGAGAAAAAAAAGGAAGAGCAATCGGCTAAGAGGAGAAAGAAGAGGAAAAAAAAAAAGAAAAAAAAATTCTTGGAGCTTCAATCTTGACTCAAAAATCTTGTTCTTCGCGAATTCTTAACAAGCTTGAGGTGCTCTACGACATAGTATAATTGGTTTGGAGAAAGAACTCCGTTGGCGGAAAGTTGAAAATTCAAGAAAAAGGTAAGATTCTTGTGTTTTAAGTTATGGAATGAATTTATATGTTATGATGATTAGAAGTAGATGAGAGTTAAGGAAGTGTGGTGTGTGTGTGCATGGCGTACGTGTGTGTGAAAAAGGCATGTGGCCGTGAGCCCTATGGGTATGAAAGAGAGATGAATTCAAGTTTAATTAGTTTGTTAGTTGTGTTGTTGTGATCTTAGTAATGCAAACAAAGGTTTAATGACGTGAAATGGCATTGAAGTTGCTTGTATGTGATTATGGGAATTTATGTGAATTTTATATGATTTTTATATAATGATGGAAGTAAGGTTCTAAGTGCGGATTATGATTGTTGCTAATAAACTTGTAGGATAGGCAATGTGATTTGGAAGTTTTGTTGTGTTTGTGGAAGAGTTGGATGGAGTATGGAATTGGTGGAATTCATGAATAATGTATGGAATGTTATTGGTATATGTTTGAATAATATTGAAGTAGTTGATGAATATGGAAAATGTTGATATTAATTTGATTATGTGAAGTTTGGAGGAAAATTATTGAACTATGTAGTAAGGGGACTTTTTGTGCCATAATATAGTTATGATGGTTGTTGATGATTGTTGGGTTGTTGTTGTTGATATTTTGAGCCGAGATGATCCTCGGGGATGTTAGATTTATAGGGGAGATGCTGCCGAAATTTCGGTAGACAAGTATGAACTCATTATTGAAATGCTAACTCTCATGAATAGTAACTGGTAAAGGTGACCATTTGCAGATTCTGGACGAAACGGGAATTGAGCTCAAGCGAGCATAAGGCACCCGTGAGGTATGTAAAGTTATTCCTTCCCTTCTTTTGGCATGTCCTAGGTATACTAGGCTTGAATTTAAGCCTCGGGGTTATTCTGTTCGTCGAAATCCAATTCTGAAATGGAGCACTATTCATTCAGTGCAATTGAACTAGTATCCTCCTAACTTGTTGGAAAAATGCTCAAACGTCCGTAACTTGCCGGAATGTAATCGAATTGCCTTGAATCTTCCATAAATGACTCTATTAAGTGATATTTTATAAAACTTTTCAAAACCACTCCGAAGGGAGTGTGATATTTTCTAAAGCTTCCTTAAAACCACTGAAGGGGGTGTGATATATTATTTTCTAAGGTTTTTCCAAAACCACTCCGAAGGTGTGTGTACAAAACCATTCGAAGGGAGTGTGATATTTTATAAGACTTTTCAAAAAACCACTCCGAAGGGGTGCGATATTTTATTATTATTATTACTATTATGCCCGAAGGGGCCATCGTTATTATTATGCCGGAAGCGGCAATGCCGAAGGGGCCATCTTTATTATTATGCCGGAAGCGGCAATGCCGAAGGGGCTATCTTCATTATTATGCCGGAAGCGGCAATGCCGAAGGGGCCATTATCGATATCGAGCGGGAAGCGGCTGCCCGATGGGGCTATTATTATTATTATTATTGTTATTGTTATTGTTATTATTATTTTGCCGGAAGCGGCGCGTGTGATGTCTTGTGTCACTTATTCGGATTTGTTAATTGGATAGCAATTATTTACTTAAGGCTTGTTTGCGACTACGTATATCTACTTATGCCTTATAAAGCGAAAGGTTGCGAGGTATTGGGTTGTATGTGATTTCTTCCTCTTAAATTGCGCGGTGGTTATTATCTATTTATTTTCGCTTTACATATTCGGTACATATTCACGTCGACCCCCTTTCTTCGGGCTGCGTTTCATGCCCGCGAGTTCGGGGACGCGACCGGGGGACCCAAATTTTAGAGGGAGATAGCTTTGGGAGTCGAACACGACTCCATTTGCTCAGGAGATCGTCCGTTTTGGTATAGCTTTATATATTGTACGAGTTATACTCTATAGAAGTACGAACGGCGTGGGAGTCATGGTTCTTGTTTGGCCTTGTCGGCCGTTATTTTGTTGTACGAAATGGCGAGAGGCCTTTGGCTCGCCTTGTGTTATGTTGTATGTATCTATATATCATGTTTTGAGATACCTCGAGCCACGTGTCGATTTTGGTATTTCATTTACAACTTTCAATTCTTGTTTTAAAAAAAAAATTTGAGTTGACGTTTAAGGGTTCGCTCGACTCTGACGAGGGTCGGGTGCCCGTCACACCCTGACGAAGGTTGGGGTGTGACATACTATAACTTTAACTCTAGCACGGTTTGGTCGAGTTTTATTAATAGTGGCCATATCCGGATGCAATGGTTTACCAAGCGCACGATGCTAAAGAGAATAAGGAGTTCTTCACAAAAAAAATTGGCTGTAAATTTGGAAAGGATATCCAAGCCATCGCCATTGTAGTTTCCTTATCAATTTTGAATCTAGTATCATATAACAAAGGCCTCATCTCGGTACATTCCTCCATCTCTCGACTTAATGTAACGTTTGTCTTTGCCATCATACGTAGGTAGTCTTCAAACCTTTCAAACCTCATAAGAATATGTCTATTTCTAAATAATCCAATACGACGAGTCTCCTTTGATCCCACACACGCAATGGGATCGAGTTGAATTCTTCAACTTCCGGCCAGCCATATGAGAACTTACCAATTACATCATATTGGAGCTTCTCAATTATGTTCATACGTTCAACTTTTGCTTATGTCCATTCCACCACGCGTTCTCCTTCAACTATGTCAACTGATTTGATTGGAATAGGCTGAATGACATTTTCCATCGTCTACATGGTGTCATTACCATCTTTATTCACTATTGTTGCAAAGTTCTTAGTAATTGTCATCGTTTCTCCATGGTTTTCATGGCTGTTACGGTTAGGGTTTTTAGGGTTTGTAGGGTTTATAGAGGAAGATGCTGCCATGTGAGGGTTCGTGGATGAAGAAGAGGTGGTCAAAGGAGAGAATTGTAGTGTAGAGGAGATTGCCAAAGGCTGGCCAGCCACCAAAGGTGTCTGCCCAGTGGCCGGCGCCGCCATGAAGGTTTAGAATAAGGTTAGGGTTTGCATGGGAATAGAAGAGAGAAGGGAGCGTATTATTAAAGAACCGTGTTAAGAATCATGGATTCGAACAATTACACTTATAAGGGCTTCATATCCATTTTAGGTTTACATTGGCATGTTCATAATGCGAGCAACACGAAACTCCAAGGTGTAACATTTTCTATACACCGGACTATTTCAAAAAAATAGATGAAACACATTCGTGAGAACAAAGTTTTGGACTAAGGCGTTCCAACGTATTGTATGAGTTGACCGGAGACAAGGTGTGGGATTAAGCATGAAATATATATATATATATATATATATATATATATATATATATATATATATATATATATATATATATATATATATATATATATACACCAAAAGAATTTTGTGTTATACCCCGTACTTTGTACGTTGGAATATTTTAAGTTGGTTGCGACAAGTTATGGACAAGACTTTTAATTTTCGGTTTTGTTGACTTTGTGTTAATGCACAAGTTGCATATTCATCTTTTCATTGGTATGGAGTGTTAAGGGTAAATTTGAAATAAGGAAAATTTGGGGTTAAAAGTGAATTACGAAAAGTTAAGCATTTCATGAGAATTTGGGGCTAGAAGTGAAATTTTGGAAACTTGATAATTCATGAAAATGGCCATATGTGGCTATGTGTGTGGTGTGGGCCATAGGACGCATGGGTGAAATATATATGTGTATAAGGATGACTAATTAATCATCTTCCAACATTTAGAAGCTTAGAGAAAATTCAAGAAACTTGGAGAAAGACTAAAGGAGGCCATTCGGCCATGGCTCAACCGAATGAGGTCCATGAGGATTGATCCAAAAAAATATTTTCTTCATGTGTTTCAACTCCTTAAAAGGTGCATAACAACATGGAGGAGTTGTTGGAGCAAGAAAAACATCCGTTTGTGCAATTGGTAAGCCTAGCCGAGAGGAAAAGTTGAAGAGAAAAGGTGAGGTTTAATCTTCTTTATGTGTTTATGGATGATTGGTACATGTTGTGATATGTAGAAATGAAGGAAACCATGAAATTATGTATGGGGAAGGTTGGCCGTGTGTGTGTGTGTATGGTGTAGGAGTAGTGAACTAATGTTATTTAGTATTTTAGTTGTTGTTGTTATGGAATATGTGATGTAGAAACGAATGAAATTCCGAAAATGTGGTGTTGTTGTTATAGCGTGTATGTGTGGTGTGTGGCCGTGTGTATGTGGTATTGTGTAGGAGTGGTAAATTAATTGTATCTAACATGCTTGGGTGTTGTCGTAGTGTGTGAAAATGGATGAAAATCATGAAAGTTATGGGTTGGTTGTGGTGGCCGAATATGGGTTGTATTGTTTGGCAAGGAATGAACAAATTTTATTTAGTGTAATTTGGTTGTTGTGTTGTGGATTATGTGATGAAAATGAAAGTATTAGATGATACATGTTGAAGTTGGGACCGTTTGTGAGTTAATGTAGAAGTTAGTATATTGGTAATATAGTTTCTTGCAATTACATGAATGATATTGTAATACGTGGTTGTCGATATAGTTTATGAATTTGGCGGAAAGAAACGTATTGTTGTGGTTCTTATGGAAATTTGAGGTTTCGGGTGGAGTAGAACATTAATTGGATTGTTTGAAATATTGTGCGGATTGTTGGAAATGTTCTTGAATCGTGTTTGAATGGTTTTGGATTGGTATTTGAATATGCGATCGTTGATATTAGTTTGAATGTATGAAGTTGAATTGAATATGCATGAATGTCATCGAATTATGTAAAAAGGAGTTATTAATGTTAGAATGCATTTGGAATTGCTTATTGATATTGTTGATGTGGTTGTTGGTATTGTTGTTGGATATTTGGCCGAGTTGAATTCTCGGGGTCGTTGGATTTATAGGGGAAATGCTGCCCAAATTTCTGCAGAATTGAGTGCTAGTTGGAATTGAATTCCTAAATGCCTTCAACTAATATTCGATATCTATTGACGTTGTGTAGACCTTGGAGAGTCAAGACTTGAATTGGATTAGCTTAGGAAGCGATCGAGGTATGTAAAGCTTACCTTTCCTTCTTTTAGCATGTCTTAGATATGGCTAAGCTATGATACGTTACGAGCCTTGGGGGTAATTCTATTCTTAAAGTCCGAGCATGTTTACGATGCTTATTTGCTTCGTGACGTTGGCATCCTTATATGGTCAAGCTATAGTTCATATGCCTTTGTATGATTGGTTTTTAAATGTTGCATAAAAAGTTTTGTTTTCAAAAGAGTTTTGTAACTACGAACGTCCGTAACTTTCACAGACAGAACCGGATGGCTTTGATATGCTCGTAAATGATTTTATGACGTATAATGACTATGATTTCCATAGGCGGGCCCGGATTGGGTTGACGCTCGTCCGTGGGTCCCGCGACTTTCCTTTGTACAGTGCTAACGACTTTTTGAAAGAACTTACTATGACTACCTTTCCGACCCCCGAGTATGATTATATATTTATCGGTTGAGTCTGAAATGATGATTCGTATACTTATGATTCCGATACGTAACTATGGTTTCTGAAGTACGGTTTGATATGTTCCCGAGTGATATTCGGAAGAAAATCTGATTTGACTACTGTTTTGGGCTTATAAATGATGGTTCGTTTTGATTAACCTATTGAGTCTTTGAAAATGTTTTAAACTGTACTTGGTTACTCACGATTCTGCTCGTGCATTCTGTTGTTACATTTTTCGTCAAGTCCCGGGCCGGTTATGATATTGTGCCACTATGCTGTATTCTGACGTATGATGTGTATTCTGAAGTACGATGTGTATTTCGAAATATGATGTGACACGAAGTCTGATATGATACATGAAAACAGGATGATATGACGATCTGATTCACCGAGTCCCTCACTGGAGGGCCGGGACACGTTATATGTTATATGTATGTATTCTGGAATATGATCAGTTGGAATCAGAGCCGGTGGTGGGGCAAACCCAATGGTGGGGCAAACCCAGTGGTGAGGCAAATTCCACCTTTGGTTTAGGCAAATCCCACATTGGTTTAGGCCAAGCCCACATCGGTTAATGTCGCTCATATGATAAGTTATGATGTTATGATGTGTTACGGTATGTATATGATGATTTGTGCATATGGTTTCTCACTACTCGCTCGTGCGAGCTGTTATTATCTCTTTCCGAGTCCGGCCAGGGCATGTATTCGTGCACTTCATTGCATTGTTCACCGCGTCCCTCATTAGAGGGCCGGGGCACGTTATATTTACCGCGTCCCTTGCTAGCGGGGCCGGGGCACGTTATATGATATGATGATATGGGGGAGGTGGCCAGGATGGCATATGATGATTCCCTTTACCGCGTCCCTCCTTAGAGGGCCGGGGCACGTTACATGTACATGCATATGATGATTTTAATTATCGCGTCCCTCCTTAGAGGGCCGGGGCACGTTATATGTATATGCATTTGATGGTTTTACTTACCGCGTCCCTCACTAGAGGGCCGGGGCACGTTATATCTATGCATATGTACGAGATGATTTTCTGACTCTGTTTCTCAGTCCCATAATGAGCTGGATATGAAATTGATACGTATGATTTATGTTTCAAAGGCAAGTGTTATGATTTCTGGTTATTGTGTTACTTTTCTGTCCTCCTCGTTTCAGTACGATTCTACTTACGGTATTCCATGCTTTACATGCTCAGTACATATTCCGTACTGACCCCCTTTCTTCGGGGGCTGCGTTTCATGCCGCGCAGGTACCTACAGATGAGTATGTGATGTTAGTAGAAGATGTTCCAGCTGGATTGGCGAGCTCCATTTCCTCCGGAGTGCTGCCAAGTCAGAGTGCTTTTGTATGGTGTCTGAGGTTATGGTAGAGACTTTGCAGAAAGTGTCGTGTGTTTGATATGTCAGTTTTATAAGCGGCTATGTAAACCGATGTATTATTCTGCATTATGTTATGAACTTCATATGTTTACAGATTTCATACGATGCTAGCTTTATTTGATTTGACAAAGATGAAAGGCATGTTTGTTTTCAAAAAAAAAAAAATTCATTATGTACTTGTATCATGTTTACGCGGGCCGGTATTATGATTATGAGTATGACGAGAGTCGGGTTCGCTCGGCCCTAAATAAGGGTCGGGTGCCCATCACGCCCTATCGGAAATTAGGGTGTGACACATACACATCTTTATAGTGAACACAGAACCTCATGACCACGTGAACAAACAAGACCAAAAGTAATTCAGCAGCCTACTTCTTGAATGAACTTCACAATAACACTTTCCTCAATTCCAATCATGTTTGCTGTTAAATAAAGCACATATTAAACATAGAACCCAAATATGGTATACTTAGCATCATCAGACATATAAGCATAACTAACCTACAAACATATTCCAACTAGACATAATACTAAATACTAAATACAAAAAATGAAATAAATTAAATCAAGGTTTACCTTTTAAGTGCGCAGCCAAGAAAAGAATGGACTTGGGAGCCTCTGTGCTTCCAAATCTCAGCAACCCCAGCCACACACGAAGAAAGAAAAAAGTAAGGACCAAATATTTTAACAAAAAAAAATGCCAACTACTTAGTCTAGGTTTTCAAAATTCTTTTTACTAGGAAGCTTTCTGAAAAATCTGAGTTTTTCCACTTCCTTTTTCCTAAAAATTTCTCTATATATATTTTCCTTGCTATTTTTCTCAACTTTCAAACTTTTCCACCCAAAAGAACCTTTTTTTTGTACAAAGGCTGAGGTTCTATTTATAGAACCCCAAAGTTCAAACGAAACCCAACAACAGTCGATGTGGGACAAAACCCTCTTTCTCACAATCTAACCAAATAGCCAACAAATCAACAACCCAGATCTGAAATGAGCCAACATACGGTCAGATCTGACCCTCTTGGGTCGATCTGACCCAACGAGCATGGACCAATAACAAAATACCAGCAAAAACAAACTTAAAAGCAAAAGATAAAGGCAATTTTGACTAAAAATTTATAAACAGAGTAAAGCAAAGATTTATTATCACATTTGAACAAGAGCAGTCATGGAACCAAGCGTATACTGTGATATTTCATCAACAAGGGCATACAGAGGTTGCGCATGTCAGCACACGCTTGTAAAAATGCCATTTTTGGCATGAGAGAGGCGAGAAACGTATGGCAGCTACCCTAGGGTTTACACGAAAAGGGTAAGAGAGAGAGAGAAGCGAGGGTGAGGGGAAGGGGGGGGGGGGGGGAGGGATAAGGAGAGTGAAAAATGAGGGTTTGTTTTGGGGGTGGGTGGGTGTACGAATAATAATTAAAAATTTGGGCCGGGTCACGGCCACGGCACTTGTGCTGGACTCGGTCCAAATCTGAATTATATTTAAAGGGGCCTTCATGTATACACCAAGTGTATACATATATATTTCATAGATATGTGTATACTTTGGTTTATACATGGGGTATATCTAATGCCCAAAACAAACAATTTAGAAATTAAAAATTGGAGGAAATTTCAATTACGGGGTAAATTAGGCCGTAGTTATTTTAAAACAATTTTTAAAAAGTCGATCAAATCATAAAAATGGCCTTAATTAATTATCCTAGCATAATTATTTTAATTATGGCCCTTTTAATCAAATTTCTTTCTTTTTTGGAAATTAAATTTATCGTTTTAAATCAAATGCTAATAGGTTGATTTTGCAAAACAATTCTAATTTCCTTAAATTATGGACTAACTAAATTAATTATGGCCAAGGCAAAGATATAAAAGCTCAATTTTGCAATCACTTAATTAATTGAGTAATTAACCTAATTTAAATATTTAAGGGCAATTATGCCTAATTTATAAAAATCAGAAGTAAAAAAGGTTAGATAGTTAATTACTTAAATCATGTGAATTATTAAAATTTTCAAAGATAAAATAAAAAGGAAAGGAGTATTTGCAAAATAATCTCAAATAATAAAATAAGGACCCTTCCTCACTTTCCCCCTTTCTTTCTTTTTTTTTAATTAAATTAAATTTAACAAAATATCATAAAAATGCTCATTAATTTCTAAATAATATTATGGTGCATGAACATCCCTTTTTCTTTTTTGGTTAATTAAAGGAAAAGGAATATTGATGCTGGACAATTTATAAAGAATCACTAGCTTTTAAAAATGCTCGACTCATTTATTTATTATCCGGGGATTCTAAGTGACTGGAATAAATTACGGGAGGTCAAATATTAGGTGTCAACACATCACATGCACATGGCTATGAACATAAATTCAAGAGTCAAGTTGATAAGCATATTATAACAAGCAATTCATTTTACAATGCAAAAATGTGGTCATATCCTATGCAGACCTAGAGCCATAACTTTTTTCTTAAACATGTCTCTAGATGTTGCCTTTTTAAAGGATCAACTATCATTTCTTAAACATGTCTCTGGATGTTGCCTTTTTAAAGGATCAACTATCATTTCTCGCGTAGGTATAGAGTGTGAAGTTACTTCTCCACTTGTTACTGTGTCTCTCACAAAGTTATAGTTGATGTCAATGTGTTTGATTATCTTATGATACTTAGGATCCTTTGTGTATGCACTCGCTGTTTGACTATCACAATATAAAATCATTGATCCTTGATATTTTACAACATTCGCATGCTCAAAGAATCTTTTTAACCAAACAGCTTTTTGCCTTTGCAGATGCACAAGCTACGAACTTAGCTTCCATTTTTGAAAGGGCCATGCAAGTTTGCTTCTTACTTCTCAATGAAATAGCATCACCATTAAGTAAGAAAGCATAACCAAATGTTGATTTTCTATCATTTTGGTCACCAGCCCAATCAACATTTGTATACCCTCTCAAGTGTAAATCATTTTCACTATAACATAGAGAATAATCAACAGTTCATTCCAGGCATCGAAAAATCCTTCTCACAGCTTTCTAATGATCTCTTCCATGATTGGATTGATACCTACTAACCAGACCTATGACATAATAAAATATCCGGATGAGTACATATCATAACGTACATCAAGCTCCCGACAACACTTGAATATGAAACTCGAGACATGTCTTCCTTTTCTTTTTTAGTATTTGGATGCAGATCAAATGCTCAAAGATTCACCTCTTACTATAGGAGTTTCCATGGGTTTACAACTTATCATTCGACATCGTTACAAAATTTTCTTTATGCATGTTTCCTAAGACAAACTCAAAAACTTGTTAGAATGATCTCTTTGGATTTTAACACCCAATATATAATCTGCATCACCCATGTCTTTCATGTCAAATGACTTTGCAAGCCATGACGTGATAGTTTTTACATACTTCAAATTATTTCTGGCTAATAAAATATCGTCCACGTAAAGGGAAAGAATTACAAACATTCAATTGGACTTCTTCACATAGATGCAATGGTATTCACTGATCATGGTAAAATCATATGAGATCACCTCCTTGTGAAATCTTAAATACCATTGTCGTGAAGACTGCTATATGTCGTAAATAGATGTTTTCAACTTACAAACTTTCTTTCTTGGTACAATGAAACCTACAGGTTCCATCTAGATTGCTTCGTTTAGTTCTTCGTTTAGAACAGATTTCTTCACGTCCATTTGGTGTAATTTCATATCCAAACGTGCAACAATAGCCAAAAGTAAGTGAATTGAGGTAAACTTCACAATAGGTGAAATGTTTCCTCATAATCTATACCAGCTTCTTGAGCAAAGCCTTTTTCCACGAATTGTGCCTTGTATCTTTCTATTGACCCATCCGATTTGCGTTTAATTTTGAGAACTAATTTGTTCCCAATAGCTTTACGCCCAGAAGGAAGGTCAACTAAATGTTTCGAAGGGAAAACAGAGACCGTTATGAAGATAAAATTCAAGCGATTCTGAGATATTAAAGATGAACATAGCATGTTAGAGTTCGTAGATTCATTACAGGAATAGGTGTTTATTCTGGTGGAAACCTTATTTTTGTTTTTGTACAGAAGGATTTCATACTTTGTAATTATCCAGGCACTAGATTAGTGTCAAGCTTCCCATTTTATTCTATAATACACCCCTTTAGTATTTTTAAAAAAAAAAAGCAGACTATAGTGTATACGTAAGTATTAGGAGTGGTGTGTGTCATTATATATTTATACCTCATAAAACCAACATAAGTAAACAATCACATATATATAATTAAACTTTGACAAATAAGTCATCACACAATGATCCACATTGATCATTCGCATAAATTTGTAGTTTATTCTTTCATATATAATTATTTACTCAAAAATTTGTTTTAATAATATTGATATTATTTTATAAAAGTGTGTACCTCATAAAACCAACATAAGTAAACTACATTACATGACTTAACATACACATTAAATCGCATGTTTATTCTTTCGAAAAACTTGTTTTAATAATATTGATATTATTTTATAAAAGTGTGTGCTACATTAATTTATAAAAAATGAAATATTGCAAATTTTATATTTCATGTCTAACCATATTCACATTATAACTTGTGAAAGTTTTACTATTTTCTTCCTTTAGTTGTATATGATAATGATAATAGTAATTCTTATGCTAACATGTGAAACAAAAGCTAATTAAATTGAGTGGTAAAAGGTACAACACATTCCTTTTAACTCCAAAACCCCTCCCCCTACTCGCTCCTCTCTCTCTGTTTTTTTTGTAGACTAAAAGCGGTTGCAGGAACAAATATAGTAAGAAAAAAAGAACTAGTCTTTGAACATTAGTACAGACATAAAGTCAACAAAGGCACAAGAGTAAAGCTGGAGACCATCAATCAAAACCAGAAACAGACCTAAGAACCAGCCCTATCAGTTGGCTTTCATTCATATATGCAATTTGTTACAGTGAATAAGCCATAATAAAATCTGTGCGAAGTTGCACATTTTTAGTTTATTATTTATTATTGACTACACGTACAGTAATTGCATAATGATGCTTGGCTTGAATTATCTGAGAAATCAACCGAACAAAAAATTGGCTTGCAAAAACTTGGGCGCGGTCTCTGTTGATTCATTTTTCATTATTGTCGCTCTCTCTTTTCATGGGATCAGAACTCACAACGGGAAGATTTCTCCGGTACTGAGTTGATGTCAGCCTTCTCTCAAGAGGAGTTTTCCGCTTACTCACCACAAACCTATTAACCCCCTTGCGCATTGGCATAATCGATGGGAAGTCTTCATCTGGGATCTGACTCAATTCAGAAATGTCTTTTATTTGAGCAACACGCCAGAACCACCTCTCAGCCTTGGCTTCTTCAGACATGTCTAAAGGATCTGGTTCCTTCACAGCAGACCCCTCCAAACTCTTTCCTGTCCATCCACTTCTAACATTCCGGTTTCCAGGCAGCTGGGGTGAACCCACTACCGAAGTCTCAGATGAGGACACATCCTCTTTCACGGAGTTTCTACTGCCACTACTATCAGTGCTGGAAGCATCGGAAGCAACAGAGGTCTCACCTATATTTCCAACACGATGGACCCCCTGATCCCCAGAGAAATTTGGACTTACAAACCTAGAACTTGTGAATTGATCATCAGGTGTTTGTGCAGTAATACTATCGGTGAACTTATATCCAGGATCATGTGACTGCTGATGTGTCTTCTCTACATCTGCCGTCTCACAATAGGTTTTGGAAAGAGGATTCAAAAGTGATCCCTTGTGATCTGAGTTGCTGGTAGATGAAGTTTCAACCCTATACAGAGAGGAAGAATCTGTGATATCTGCCTGTTGTGTGTCCGTTTTCGAAAAGTAGCCTGGAGGGAATGGAACAAATGGGACAAAGTTACTGTTGTTTGCCTGTTCCATGGCCACTTGTCTTTTGTACATTGGAGAAGTCAAAGAACGATCTTTCTTCTTGCTAACTACAAATCTGTTTTCTCCTTTACGCATTGGCATGATCTCTGGGAAGTCATCATCAGAGATGGCACTTGGTAAGTCTTTGACATCATGCAGCTCTGCGATTTTCTTGAACCAGCTCTCTGACTTCTCAGCTTGTTCTCTCTCTTTATCCTCACTGAGTGCACGATTTGAATCAATGGACTTTCCAAAGTCATTGCCACGACTTGCTGAACTTGTTTGGTGACTATCCTCAGGAGTGTGAGAAACACCAACTTCTTCCTTCACTTTCTCATCCATTACTGAAGTTTCATTCTTTTTATTAAACATGGCTGTTGGTAATGGCACAAAAGGAACATATTTAGAACCTTTTCCACTACGGTGAATGGCTGACTCACTATTTTCATCAGCAGCACCCTTATGACTTGTTCCTGATATTTGATCCATATTCTGTTTCACTGATGTGTCAAGGATACTATGTGCACCACCAGTCAAAGTGTTACCTTCTGGGATACCATTGTCACCCAAGTTTCTTTGGTATGGATTGCTGGCCAACCTCCTTTCCAAGGGTGTTTTCCTTGTGCTTACAACAAACTTATTTTCTCCTTTCCTCAACGGCATTATTTCGGGAAAATCTTCGTCAGCCACTGCACTATCCATATCAGAGGCGTTGTTCATCTGAGAAACCTTAGAAAACCACCGCTGTGCCTTCTCCTCATTCTCAGCCAACCTAGGATCAATTCCATTTGGATACGCAGAGTTCCCATTGTACCCAGCCTCCACACTGGAGTGAGTAGCTCTAAGTGAAGCCTCAGCTGGTCGTCCGAAGTCGCATCTCAGGCAGACAACATTTCTCCCATAATTGAAGAAATAACATCTGCAAAATCAATGCAGTAATAAAAGATATATCCTACATGATAATGAAATGCAAAGAGCTAATGGCTGAAATACATAAACAAAAGGCTTGGTATTTACTGAGGGCATTCCCACTCCCCGCCTGTCAGCTGTCTCCTTGGTCTAGGTTCCTCACATTCAAGGCATTTGTTGTTTCTCGCAAAGTTCATGAAATTGCACCTGCTCAATATTCATGCAGTCTTAGATCGTTACAGATTATCAAAGTAGAAGAACCAACAAATTAACGAGCTTAAGAATATCATTACATCTGGGGTCAGTACATTCCCTTATTTGGTAGAGCTAATAGTATATGAAAGAAATAGCTTGAAAGACAACAAAAGTGGAAAGTAGTATTCTAATTTCTATCTAATCTCCAAAGGACTGAAAATGTTGATCCGAAATGTTGCACTCCCTCCACTTCTGCTCCAGGAACGGTCCCACCTAATTCATTCCAGCCATAATATATATGCCAAAGAACATCTCTCTCACCCCCTCCCCCCGCCCCTCCTCTTACCTCCAAATTCTAGAGAGGACTAGGTTAGGTACTATCCACACATCCATAAGATTACTTGCCACAGTAACCTAAAGCAGCAGATTTCTAGAATAGATTCTACATATTCAAGCTCTTTACTCATGGAAAACAAGATGTTTAATACAATATAAAAGGTGAGGAACAAATAACATGAAAGAGAAATGAGTTATACTATATATAATAATATTAATCTTCAAGCACATTGGAAACCTTTTATGCATGAATTTATAATATACTGCTTTTTCATGTCCTAACGGAATTCATCAATAAAATGGACCACTAAAGGTGGGATATTGCCCTTGTCTCCTCAAGATTAGGGCTGTTCACGGTTTTGGTTAAAACCAAAACCAAACCGAAAATTTAACCAAACCGAATAAAAAAACCAACATTTGGTTTGGTTTGGTTTGATTTGGTTTTAATTTTAAAAACAGGTAATCTTTGGTTTGGTTATGGTTCTATTAAAAAATAACCGAACCAAACCGATAAATTATATAAATAAATTTTATAATTATTTATATGTATAATATTAGTTTTTCATAAATAATTATAAATATTTTATACCTTTTGATCATTAATTTGATTTTTGGTCTACTTATTTCACATGATTGTTTAAGGCCCATGTTTTTAAGAATATGTCCAAGCCCATGTCTTTAAGTCTTTTAACTGAAGTGTTAAATGTAAACCTACTAACTCGCTCACATTAGAGTCTAATGTCTTTAACTTAAATTTTTAGCCTTTCTTTGTCAGTCATTTGATTTTAGGTTGTTTCTTCTTTTTTTCGAATTTATACTTTTCTTTTTTCTTGTCTGAATGGGTCCTAAAATTCTAATATTTTTCATATGAAAAGGACAGAGATTGTAGATTTGGAAATTCCTATAGAATTTACTTCCGGTAACTCGAGGGGTTAGGCCGCAGACTCAAAGCAAACGGTAATGCCCTAATACTTCTTCCGTGGGTAATCCTCCAGAAAAAAGAAAAAAACAAATTCAGTCGAGACCCTATTGGGGATAATGATAGAAAAACATGGAAGTTTGGGATCATTACACAGTTTTTTTAATAAAATGGGAGAATTGAGGGCAAAATGCAAGTACTGCCCCAAAGTTTGGGATCATTACACAAAGTTTTTTTTTTTGAGACTGGTAACATGTATATTTATATATATATATTAAACCTGCACCATAACAGTGCAGCCATACTTACAAAACCCCACCATGCTTAGGACTACTGCTTCACAAGGAACCTATCATATCAACTAGTGATTCAGCCTCCTCTACATATAGTTTTCTTTACACCAAAAGTGAAACAAAATGACACAATTCATCTTGATTTTCTGCACAGAATTGCATTTGTCTTCAAAAACTCTATTGTTCCTCTCCTTCCAAATTATCCACCAAATAACTGCTGGGACAAGTTTCCACCAACTCTTTTGTCTTACTGCTCCCCCATTATAGTTCCAGCACTTCAATAGCTCACAGCTGTTTGCCGGCATAGTCCAACTTAGTCCTACCATGTTCAAGAAAAATTGCCACAATTGTATAGTGAAAGGACAATGTATAAATAAATGGGAGTTACTTTCTCTGGCTGCATCACACAGAACACATCTAGTACATAGATGAAAACCCCTTCTCCTTAAGTTTTCCTGGGTGAGACATGCTTCTCTTGCTACCAGCCAAGAGAAACATGAAACCTTATACGGGGCCTTAGTCTTCCAAATGGATTTCCATGGCCACTGATCGGATTGTGTATATTGCCTAAGCTGATAATTGTATGCTGATTTGACAGTAAAAACACCATTATTGCCATGGTTCCAGTACAAAGAATCCTCCGATGCTTTAAAACCTTGAAATTGTTCCAAGGTCTTGAATAATTCCACAGCTCTTTCCAATTCCCAATCATGTAGTAATCTTCTGAAAGTAATATTCCATCCATGTACTCCTTTAGCTGATTCAAGTTTTGCATCTGGTAGAGTAACAATATTATAGAACTCAGGAAACAAATCTTTTAAGGATCATGCCCAAGCCAGTTGTCATGCCACAAGAGAATTTTCCTTCCATTGCCCACTTTTATACTGATATTTTCAGATCAGAGATGGCCACAATGATCTAATAGCTTTCCAAACACCAACTCCAAAGGGGGGCTATTAACTGTATAGAGCACCACTCTTCTTCTTGGCCATATTTATCATGTACAAACCTCCTCCATAATGCATTGGCCTCCATGTTATATCTCCACAACCACTTCATAAGTAAGCTTTGATTATGGATTTTGAGATCCCTAATGCCAAGTCCTCCATCCTTCTTACTGGTGATGAGGCAGTCCCATTTAACCAAATGGATTGCTTTCCTTTCTTTGTTGCCTTGCCAAATGAAATTTCTCCTCAATGAATCTATTCTTTTCAGAACATTAGATGGGATAGGAAACAGAGACATGACATATGTGGGGAGGGCATCCAGTACACTGTTGACTAGAATGACTCTGCCGTTCAATGATAAATACTGCCCCTTCCAACTAGCAAGCCTCTTTTCACACCTTTCCAAAACACCATTCCAAATTTCCAGAGCTTTACTTTTTGCACCCAAGGAGAGTCCTAGGTAAATGGTGGGTAAGGCTCCCACCTCACACCCTAGAATTTCTGCTAGCACTTGAATATTATCCACTTTATTGACTGGAAACAACGTACTCTTATTCCAGTTAACATGTGGCCTGATACTGCTTCAAAAATCACCAAAATAGACCTCAAAGATTCCACCTGGCTGATATCTGCATCACAAAAAACCAGTGAATCATCTGCATATAGTAAATGTGTGATCTCAGTGCCATTGTTCCCCCAACTGCAGCTCTAAACCCCTTCACAAAACTCCTGTCCTTTGCTACCTGAAACATCTGATTTATACCCTCCATGGCAATGAGAAAGAGGAAAGGTGAAGAGGGTCACCCTGCCTCAAACCTCGTTCTGAGGCAAAAAAACCTTCTGGTGAACCATTCACCAAAACTGAAAATTTTACTGTCTTTATGCAAAAAGAAATCCAATTAATCCACTTCACCCCAAAACCCATGTCTTTTAGAACTTTCAGTAGATAGTTCCAATTAACATGGTCATATGCCTTCTCAATATCAAGTTTGCATAATATGCCTGCTTTCTGTCCTTTAAGTCTAGAATCAACACATTCATTTGCTAACAAAGCTGCATCCATAATTTGCCTGCCTCTTATGAAAGCCATTTGGTGTCCATTTACCAACTTATTGATCACTCTCTTAAGCCTCTCTGTGAGCAACTTAGAGATGATTTTATACACACTCCCAATCAGGCTAATGGGTCTGAAGTCTTTTTAGTCTCTTGGCACCATTCTTCTTAGGGATTAATGCAATATAAGTTGCATTAAAGCTCTTTTCAAAGAATTCACTTCTATGGAAATTCCCAACAGTGTTCATCAGATCCTCTTTCACAATCTCCCAGCAGCAACGGAAAAATCCCATAGAATAGCCATCTGGACCCGGAGCTTTGTCAGCTGCACATGATTTCAGACAGTCGAGCACCTCTTGTTCTTCAATGTCTCTCTGTAGCCAAACATTTTCCTCTTCAGTAACTCTGAACTCTCCTTGTAGATTGAAGCTAGGTCTCCAAGATTCTGTCTCAGTGTAAAGTCTCCGATAGAAATCCACAATTTCCCCCATAATTATTTGTGGATCAGTGATTTTCATTTTCATATATTTTCATTTTAATTTTAGGATATATTTTCATTTTAATTTTAGGTAGTCTTTATGTTTTAATTAATATGTATGTTTGTAACAACAACTAAAATCTCCTATGCTCTACTTTATTTCCAGGTATGTGTATTAAGATGATAAAATGGTGCAGCCACTACTAAGTTAGTTTTTAGCTCTATATGTAATAGTTTAGCAACTTTGGGTAACTTGAGTACTACACTATCACTAATAGTGAAAATGTTTCTATGATGTATGTTCCACCTTAAACTATAAATAAAAGTTATCGTTTGAACAAGATGAAAAAAAAAAAAGACATGTCTTTTTCAACTTTTTAATGTTTTGCATTACATATAAGTCTCATGACTACTAGTCATAAACCGAAAAATCGAACCAAACCGAACCAAACCGACAATAACCAAACCGGTGGTTATTATTTTATTTGGTTTGGTTATCGTTTTAGACATTTATAAACCGACTAAATTGGTTTGGTTATGGTTTTAATCAATAACCGACCCAAACCGAACCATGAACACCCCTACTCAAGATATACCTTTATGCATCAAATTTTTTTATGTATGAATATTAATTGGAGAGTAATGTTTTTTCATGTCTTATGAAATATATCAAAGAAAATGAAGGGACACTATAAGTGGGATGCCCTTGTCTCCTCAAAAAAATATGGGGCCACAAAGCTGAAATAATAGCAGACAGCAACCCAATAACAAGAATTTTAGAAACAAGAAAGGCGAAGAATTTTAGAAACAAGAAAGGCGAGAACAAGACAATTGTACATACTTTTGGCATATCCAGTCGCCTCTCTTCATTACAATATTTTGTGTAGTAGGCCTTGGTGTTTGTCCATATCTACCTGAAAACTGATATTGCTCTGCAGGAGCTCCACAGCTCACTTCAACCAACTCACGCAGGAGATTCCGGCAAGATGATTCTATAAGTTCCCTGCTATAGAGAGAGTTTTTTTCTGAAGAAACAGTGGGTTTACTCGCATAACTTAATATGTATTTCATGAGATCAACCATGTTTGCGTTGTCACGATCCAGCACCTGAAATTTTAATCGATATTAAGTTTCAAAAAGAAAATAAACAACCAAAAAGTTAGGAAAAACAATTTTCAGCAATACTATATCAGAAGTGTATTAAAAGGTGCAACTACTAAAGTATTTCAATACCTCAGCCAAAAAGGAAAAGAGAAAAAATTGTTGATGACAAGCTCACTATAGTATTTCCTTCAGTTTGCTCCGAGGGGGCCAGGAATAGTCAAGAGATTTAAGAAGCAAATTACAAGACACAGGGTAGCTGGAGATTACTTTGACCAGATGTACTACTTCCCAGAGGTTTAATTCCAAGGAAGAAAAACAAATTCATTAAAACAAAGCAGTTGCAACAGAAGACACTTATTTTTGACAACCCAAAGAAAAGAGGCATTTGTCAGCGTAGGAAGGCCAACCGAGCGAAGCTCTTTCTTTCTTTTTGGCCGTGCCGTGAAATTGTAAAAATCCTCAATGTAAAAACCAAAGACAGCTTGGAAGTCATACCTAGGCTGTTCAATCCTAAAGAAGGAAATCACTCAGCAGCTATGTTGCTCGGACTCTCCAAAAATGATGCCGCACCCATGTCGGATTCTCCAAACATACACTACGTTTGGAGTATCCGATACGCACCCATCGATAATTTGAAGAGTCCGAGCAACATAGCTCAGCAATGAAATATCACACAAACCCTTCGACAGATTATAACTTCTTAAAAAATATCACAAATGAAGTTTATAGTGAAAGTGGAGGATTTCAAGCAAGTTTTTCTTCTTAACAGCAATGTGACGAAGAGATCCTGAAAATCACGTTTGATTCTGACATGGAATCTTGAACCTTTACTGAGAAGGTAACATATTTGTATATTAACTCCAACAAAAACAAAAAAAAAAAAAAAAAAGTAACATATTTGCATATTAATAATAAGCTACACAAAGCGTGTATAGTCCCCAAGAGAGATAATGGGAAGAATTGTGGAATAGATTGCTACGCATGCCTAGATCACTAACAATAAAACTCTATTGATAAGATCTTTTCAAGGATACAATACCATGATATAAGAAAACAAGTAAGCTGCAGCTGCTAACCGAAAAAGGCTGTCAGAACTTTAGCTTATCAAAAGGTTGAGGTTGTTGAACACTCCCTTGCAATTTGCCTTGGATTTATGTTCTTTATGTTAGACATTCAGTGCCTTCACCCATATTGACACTGTTGAGGGAACAAAGAAGTAATTCTGCAAAGTCCATTTCATATCCCACTCTTATAATATAATCCTTTTTCATGTGCGCTTTTTCCCTACTTTTTTTTTTTTTTTGATGACATGGATATGAGACACTGTTGAGGGAACCGCAGTCCGCTGCCACTCTTATTATATAATCCTTTTTCATGTGCGCTTTTCCCTACTTTTTTTTTTTTTTTTTTTGACATAGAACGCTCCGGGTGTGCACGGGATAAACCCAGCTCCAATGTAATAGCTCGCAAACCACAAAGGAGAGATAACCCGCACTAGGCAAGCCCCGTGCGACGAGCTCGACCCAGAAGGCAAATCCCCTGCTGTGGTAGGCAGGGGGTTTCGTGAGACCTCCATTATGAAAGCCCCATGTTCAACCAATTAAGCCACCCTTGCGGGTCTTTTCCCCTACCTTTTTAAATTATACCATCTATCCCGAATTTGTTCAAATCATTTTTTTAAACCAATTCACGAGATTTTCGAGTTGTATCCCTGATGTATGATCCCACCTTGAATCCAAGCTCTAATTGCATAGATACCAACTCAATTATGGAACCACCTCATCTTAAAGCTTAAGCTAGTAGAGAAGGGGTACTTGACTTACTGATTGTAGGTGTGCATCAGTCAAAAATCAAACACCTCAAACCTTTATGCAATTGCAGTTAAACATCTAGGTTTTTAATTAGAACAAGTACTAAAATGAATGCATATCGGTCTAAATTAAATCCTTAGGAGATTTTTTTTTTTTTTTTTTTTTTTTTTTGAAAAGGGTAACAGTTAGTCTATATATCCACAGGTATACTACATCAAAATATGTAGTCCGCCTTCAAAAGTGTTACATCTTACATATTGTCCTCCTATATTCCACTAGATTGCAACCAATCTAAAGCTGTAAAACTATCTTCTGTTTGACTTAACACCTCCTGTTTACACCAAAAGTAATAAAGAGCTATACAATTCATCTTAAGTTTCCGAATGCTGCTCTGCTTGTCTTCAAAACATCTCTGATTTCTCTCCTTCCACACTGTCCACCAGATACTTGCAGGGACAATCTTCCATCTCTCCTCCTTCTTTGCTGCATTGCCATCCTTGTTCTAGCTCGTCATCATTTCTCTTATGCTTCCTGGTTTCACCCATTTGATCTTCCTCATACTGATAAAAATTTGCCAGAGCTGGTCTGTCCACTTGCAGTGCAATAAGAGATGGTTAACTGTCTCTGCTTGCTCTCCACATAAGTAACATCTTGAACAAAGTTGAAATCCTTTTTTCTTCAAGTTTTCATGAGTCAACACTGCCTCCTTAGCCAATAGCCGTAAGGAATTTTTGTTTTCCAAATCATCCTCCATGGCCACCCTTCCTCATGTATTCCTGTTGAGTTCAGATTCCTGTATGCAGAATTAACAGTGAAGCTTCCTTTACTCTCAAATTTCCATTCCAAAGTGTCACTTTCCCCTGATAAATTGTTGAACTGTGCAACTGTGTCATAAAATTCTGCAATTCTTGTCATTTCCCAATCATTCAGATTTCTTCTAAGATTTAGATTCCAACCTTGCCCTGTCCACATCTCAGCCACTGTGGCTTGTTGAGTTTGACACAAAGTGTATATATCTGGATACATTTGCCTCAAATATGCCTGGCTACACCATCTTTCATTCCAAAAAGACACCTTCAGACCATTACCCACTTTGAAATTTGACCTAGCTAAAATCAGTGGCCATAAGTTTCTAATGGATCTCCACACACTACAACCATAAGGAGTAGTAACCACTTCTGTCATCCATTTATCCTCCAGCCCAAATTTAGCAATGATAACCTCCTTCCAGAGTAAGTTATCAGTTGTTGCAAACTTCCACAACCATTTCATCAACAAGCTTTTGAAATCCTTAGGAGAGTTTTGGAGTTATTTCTCAAAGTCATGTTGTCTTTCATATTCAATTTCTTTTTTTTTTTTTCTTTTTTTTCCTTTTTTGATAATTGAGAAATACCCGAGGGCCAGTGGCACACAGATCAAACTCGGTGCATAATGAATCTGTTTCTCTACAGTTCTCCACTAAAATACCATGGTTTTTGCTATAGCACGGTTCGGACTTGTGACGTGTGCCTACCCCACACTTCCTAACTCTCTCTTAATTTTCCATTTGTTTTGACTTATGACATGATAAATTTAAGAAAAAGAAACCGCTGAACCTCTATTTGCATTTCTATTATAATATACAAACTAAAACAAAATCATCCCCTTATCTTTCAACATTCAAAAGGATGCTTTTTATCACACAACAAAAGTCTTAATCATGATTTCAGAACTACTTTTTCTTATCTGGACACTTAAATTAACATTTTAACAATATAAGTCATCGCTTCCCATCTGATAAAGGGTTGACTAAAAGATTTCATGTAAAATTGGGTATTCAAGTGACGTTACAAACAAACTGCAATACTTCAAGATGAAAAACCTACCATCTTTAACCCGTTAGAATGGAACTCCTAGGTAATTTAAAGCTAATAGCCTGTTTGGCCAAGTTTCTAGAAAGCTAAAAGCTTTTCTTTGAAGAAAATAATTTTGGAGATTTAAGGTGTCTTGGCCAAAAGATAAAAGTATTTTTGAGTAGCAACAAAAGCAGTTTTTCTGCAGTTGCGGGAATCTACGAATTTCTGAAGAAGTAGAAGCAGAAAATCAACTTTTTCAAGACAAATTATCCTTACCAAAAATTGCTATACCATACTAAAAAGGGCAGCCCGGTGCACTAAGCTCCCTCTATGCGCAGGGTCAGGGGAAGGGCCGGACCATACTATCTCTCATTAATATAACCCATATATCTATCAAATATAAATACAACCATCTTCTCCTTTTTCCTTTTTCAGTTTAACTATATTTATTTTGATTAATGACCTTAATATATATTTTAAATTTATGTTTTAAATTTTAAATAAATAAACATAAAAAATTAAATAAAAATATTTCACAACAAATATCTAAAATTATTTCTCTTTAAATAATATTAATTGTAAAAAGAAGTTTAATCCTATCTTTTTTTGTAATTTGACACTTCAAAGCACCTTTTGGAAAGATCGATCAAACACAATTTGTTTATCAAATACTAATAAAACACTTCTCAAATGAATTGGCCAAACGGAAACTGATTTTCTCTAAAAAGTTATTTTGATAAAAGTGTTTTTCCAAATAAGTAGTTTTTAGAAGCTTGGCCAAAGAGACTTTCAGTGTTAATATGGATTATGTCAACAGTAAGTTTTGAGTTATTTCTCAAACATTTGGCTTGATCTCTAAATCATATTGGAGCAAGTTTTTTCTAATTGCAGTTAACAGGATGGTAAGGCAGCAAAAGAAGTGTTCCCTAGCTTCAACCATATGGGCATTCACTCAAGTATAACAAAAACTCATAAATAGAATTACCTTGCTATATCAAAATAATCTTAAGCATCACAAATGTCTCATCAAGTTAAATAGTTAAGCTTTGAGCTTAGTTGAGCTTTTAAAAACTGGGCATCAACTTAAGTTCCACAAATATTCATTAAATAGAATTACCTTACTATATCAAAATAATCTTAAGTATCTTTGAGCTTGGTTGAGCTCATCAACCTTGAACATTTAAAACTCGCTTAGTTTGCACTCAAGAAATAAAATAATTTTAAAATTATGTCCTCAAATGTAACTGAATCCTTAAGCTTATTCCAAGTTGAATCGACTAAGTCAATCCTATATTAAACCTTTTTTTAGTATACAAATCCTTAAAATTGACTTATTTGATGAAGTAACCACTGTAATGCCAACAGAATACTATATTATATCGTCAAATAAGAATAGCATTGTGCTTACAGTGCTCCCGTCAATACCCAAGAATGCCCTCATTCTTCTTGCTGTCTCAAGAGCAGCTTTGAACAAAAATGGTGTCCCATTTGATACAACGGCCTCAATATCCCTCCTTGAAAGCGACCTGTAATACATGAAACAGATGCACACAAAGATGAAAGTAATGTTTATTTTAACTTATAAATATCTGAAACCAACATTTCAGTGTTTTCTCAAAAGCAAAGTGCTTATAGCAGAATTTATATTTTGGATAATACTAAATCGTCTTGTCATAAACATTTCAGAAATCAAACAATATATAATTCCAAGATTTAATCATTAGTAAATTTAATAAAATAAGAGATACATCAGGATTATTCAACCTTCAAGATATATACTTATATAGACATGCATAAAATACTTCCAAGAAATACCCTACAATACAAACATATGTCATATCTACATATATCCTTGACTATTCATATCTGTATCTCTCACTCCATTTGATTCTTTCTTCCTTGTAATATCTTCATATAGGCCTCGTAATTTTTACTTAACACCCAATAAATAAGTAGCAAATACTCTTGCTCATGCCACAAACCAAAATAATCCTATAACCTTTTTGAAGTTGTCACCAATCTTCATAATGCATTTATGCCATATGCTATATCAATTCTTAAGAAAAGGGCCTCCAAACAGAAAAATGTCAACCTTCGAAGGCAGTATAACATTGTTGATAATTCCCAGGAATGGGCCAAAAGTGCTTAATTTAAAAAAGCCTGTTTGGCCAAGTTTTTGGGAGGCCAAAGGTGCTTATTTTTAAAAAAGTGAGGTGTTAGCACGAAGTTGTTTTTCGGAAGCTAAAACGAGTAGCTTTTCCCCAAAACACTTCTTTTGAAATGCACTTTTGAGAAAATACATTTAGAAGCACCTTTTAGAAGTTTGGCCAAACACTAATTGTCACTTAAAAGTGCTATTTAAAAGCTTGGCCAAACACTAATTGTCGCTTAAAAGTCCTATTTAAAAGCTTGGCCAAACACTAATTATTGCTCAAAAGTATTTTTTAAATCAATTGATCTAAACACAAATTGCTTCTCACAAAAGTACTTTTAAAAAGCAATTTCCAAAATAAATTGATTTTAGAAGCTTAATTAAATAGGCTATAACACAAGTGAAGATTATTGCAGAGTGTTGATAGAGATAAAATTGAAGAGATAAAAGGAAAGGAAAGGAAATCAAACCCTATGAGTTTTCGGCTGTCCCGAGCAAACGCTAAGCAGACGCTAGCAGCACGAACGAAGTCATCTGATAACTCCTCGTATGCTACGAAGGAGTCCTCTACTGCAGGAGCTAGCTGGCCATTGCCAGTAAGTACGCTAATTAAGCTACTCCATTCAGGCCAAGGGTGGGACCTAACAGAAGCAGAAGAGTTGAGTGGGCTATTATTATTATTGACGGGTTGGGCGTGGAATTGTTGTTGTTGTTGGGAGGAATTGATAGGTGAAAGAGGGGATATATGGACTGTGAGCGTGAGGCGCCGAGAAAAGTATCCCAAACGACGAAAGTGGATCAAAGAGGGGCGTGGTCGTAGGAATGTGGGAAATGGAGTGGCGATGAGGGAGATGAACCTCCAAGTGCCGCCCATCTTTGGGGGTTTTGCTAAACCCTCTCAAACATACAAGTTTTACACCAAAAGATTAACAGATACGGGAAATGGCTTCTGGCCTAGGGGTCCAACATACTTTGGCTGAATATGTCCATTCGATGGCCAAAAATCTGAGCAAAAAAATTTTTTGCTCATTTTTTGGCCTCCAATCAAAGTTTAACCACAATTTTTTACATATAATTGGAAAGTGGTAGTCACTTTTTAATATAAAAAGAAATTGATAACAACACCCGTAGATAAAATACGGAACAACTCTCCTACACAGTGCTGGAGTTTGAAAAGTTCTGCGAGTTACAAATTTTAGGTACAAATCATGAAGTTTAAACATTTATTAATTCAAACTTCATGAAGGATACACGGAGAGGTTTTTCGTGGAACCTGTAATAGAAATCATGAGTAAAATTATAATAAAAATATATAAGTTTTAAAATAGCTATCTTGAGTGAAATAGGCACATAATAAATGTAAAAAATATTATTTCAGTCTTATCTCTTTAGAACTCAAGACAATGTCTTAGAGTTTCAACTTCCATCACTGTATCGTAGAGTTCTGACGAGCACAAACCCAATATATAAGGTTAAGCTCGTGCTTGTCAAAGATAGTATAGGAAATTATCATGTTCACAGAGACACGGACAAATAGTGCTCAAATAGATTTTGATTGATACTATTTAGGAAAATGTTAGGATCGGCCTACTCTTATGCGCTCTAAAAGTTCTTAAGACTAAGGCCTCATTTATTTTCATTAAGATTAAAATATCTGAATCTGAATACACATCTGAATATTAAGAGCATGACAAGATTTAGATGTCCGGATCTAAATGCAATCTGAATATTAAGATATGTTCTGGGGATCCGAATATCGAATAATTAAGATAACTTGTTTTCAATATCCGAACGCGTACGCGAAATTACACTATATCAATAAAATATTAAAAATAAAAATCTCATTTCAACATAATAAATTTATATTTTTTGATAGAAAACAATATTTTGAATATTTATATTTGATAAAAAATTTAAACTATCTGAAATGCAAACTAAAATTTATACCAATATAAAAATTATTGTAACAAGGTAACGTGATTTTCTTTAAAGAATTCAACATAACTTAATCCTTTAATAAATAAAATCATGCAACTAAACAAAATCTTGTTCACTTACAATTTTAAAAGGGAAAAGGGTCAAATATACCCCTCTATCTTGTTTTATTAGTTAAATATACCCTTCGTTAGTGAAAGTTAATAAAAATAACCCTGCAGCCTTCAAATTTCTGCCCCTATTTAGATGGAAATCTCTAAATCCTCTCAAATTACCCAATTTCAAAAAAATTACCCTTTTTTTTTTTTGTTGACCCGCCCCGCCCGATTTCAAACTTATCATCATCAATGTTAAACGAGCCTTCATCTTCTTCCATTGGAGGAAAAAAAAAAAAACACACCCAAATGATAAAATTTCAAAACTCACCTCAAATTTAATCTTTAAATTCAACTCTAAATCTTGGCGCAGCCAAGAACAAATTGCCCCTGTACCTCGAAAATTCAAGAGCCTTTTGAGTTACTGTCGTGATCAGCTTTTCCTTTTCCCAAATTTTGCAGTTCTTTTCTATTTTTTTCACTTCACTGATCTCCTCTTTCCCCTTCCTTTTCAAATATCACCTAAAATGAGCGTACAAATCTCTGCACCATATCTTGTTCTATTGTAATGGACACATTGGCCAATCGAACAATAAAGTTTCTCCTGTTTCTTACCTTTTAAATTTAAAAAGAAAAAAGAAACAACAGCCCCCCAAAACAACAGAAAAGAGGGGCCTGAAAATAGAAAAGCATGAAAATTAAATCTACTTACATCAAACCTAGTTCAGGTAACTTATAATTGCTTCATAAAATTAAATCACCAATTAATACGACCTTAAACACATAATCAAGAGTTCTGCATAAGGAATAATGTCAAGCCTAAGTATTGGCTGCACCAAGATTTGAAGTTGAATTTAAAGATAAAATTTGAGATGAGTTTTGGGATTTTATCATTTGGGTGTGTTCTTGTTTTTTTCTTTTTTTCTCCATGGAAGATGATGAAGCCAGAGCTTGATGATGATGATAGGCGGGGCGGGTCAAAAAAAAAGTGGGTAATTTTTTTGAAATTGGGTAATTTGAGAGGATTTTGGGGATTTCCATCCAAATAGGGGCATCAGTATGAAGTTTGAAGACGGTAGGGGTATTTTTGTTAGCTTTCACTAACGAAGGGTATATTTAACTAATAAAACAAAGTAGAGGAGTATATTTGACCCTTTTCCCATTTTAAAAAGTAGTATATAATTTTTCATAGTTACCAAGAACTAAGCTGACAAAATTTCAAGAATTCTTACCTATATGAGAAAAACACAGAACCCTTCTCTACTTAAGATAAAAAAAACGAACGTCAACACAATTTCAACTGTTTATTCAACTCTGCAAAACTTCAAAGCTGAGCACAAAACTCATAAAATTCCCAGCAAATTTTCAAAACTTTGCGGTTCAAAAATACTTCTTTTCTTAAAAAGATCCAAACTTTGTCCAAACTTTCTATAAAACAATCCTGCTTTGCTTTAATAGTACAGACCCAATTAAAAAAGTACCACAAAATGCCAAAATCATATAGAAAAAGACCTGCTTGCTGTGATTGGTGCGTTAATATTTTGCTACGGGTTTAAGTTTCTCAACCTAAAATATAGAATGGTATAATACTATATTATCACAGATTAACCTCAATACTAAGCAGTAGAGTGATAAACATCAATACACCAAAACATATTGTCAATGTAAAAAATACTAAGTATACAAATAAAGATTATGAAATTTTATCAGTTCAAGAGGAAAAAATTTTGCTGAGAAAAGAAGAAGAGGCATGAAAGATTTTTTTGCTGCGAAGAGAAGACAGAGACATGAAAGGTGAATAACCGTATTAATTTAATGAGTCTGAATGGAATAAGACTCTTTTACAGATCTGATTTATTTAGATCTATTCAGATTTATTAAGTAGCTTTATAAGGAAACAAAACAAATGCACTCAATAAATTTGAATTACGAATAATTAAAATTCGGACCTTAAAAACAAATGCACTTAATGGGTCGATCGAATGATTAAGATTCTATGGAAAGCAATTAAGTGCAAACAAATGAGGCCTAACTATGTAAGAAGACAATGCAGCGGAATAAAGTAAATGAACACAAGAAATTTTACGTGGAAAATTCTTGCTCAAGGGAGTCAAAAACTACGACCTATCTTTTATAAGGCTTTGCTAAAATCTTCACTAAATCAAGGAGCCGTACAAATGTTTACAATAACCTAAAGGACCTATTTCTTATGGGCACGTTTCTAACATCTATTTAACTAACGAACACCTATAAACCACAACAAACCTACCTATGCAACTAAAGAACTTAATGATAAATCTTGATAAGCTCTGATTCTTTGTCGACTTGAAGTTGGATCTCTGAAGACAAAGTGTTGACTTAGCTCACTTAGCCTCTCGTTGGAATGTTGTGATTTGTGGTTGTGGTTAAGCTCTGAAGCTTGTTCGTGTTGTGTAAATATAGAAGTAGTTGTCGCCTCTTGAATGTAGAAACCAACCAAGTTTTGGTTTCATAATTTTACCCCAAAACCAAATCTTGTTTGACTTGGATCTTCCTTCTTTCTTTGTATGCGCGTCGGCTATGTTCTCCTACTTCAATACTAATTCCATGTTGATCAACTGATGATACTTTATGGAAATATTACCATAACTTGAAATACAATCTTTCATCGAATAGGAATTAGTTAATATTCCATCTTCTCTTATGTCGGCATGAAATAGTTTTTCAATCTCCAGTTGCGTGATAGTAAAGATCAGTTCCTTTGAGCAGTTCGTTTGTTGATATGACTGCTTCACTGAATCCTTCGGAGATCTGTTTGCATATATGGTTCTTCAAATCCTTCCTTGTGTCTCCCTTGATCGTCATTAGGTGCATTGTTTGTCAAATCATCAAAACTTCAACGTAAGCTCATAATCTATCATTGAGACAGCATCAACTCAATAATTTCCCCATTTTTGATGATGACAAACACATAGCAGCTTCATATATTTTCATGTGCCCTTTGATCAGCTTCCTTCAATCTTCTTCAGCTTTGGATCATATCTGTCACATCCCAAAATCTCCCGTACGTGATTGGCACCCAAAACACACCACCGGCCAGGCGAACCAAATTTTCTTATCTTAACAATAAATTCAGAGCATTTAATAAATTAAATAAGTACACATATATATAATAATTAATCACAAATAATTCGTGTCTCAGAATATTAATCAAATACTCTTGCCCAAATCCCACGCTAGTCCATGGAGCATCTAAAAGAAATACAAAAGATTCGGGTTTGTAAACCCCAAAAGAAAAGACATTAATAAATAAATGATAAGTATTCTTTTGGTAGCCTCCACGAACAAAGCGGCGGCTCACCTCAACAAATAGATCAACTCTAGCAAACTCGTTAGCTACTAGCTTCATCGTCACTAATAGTATCTGCATGGACATATATGTAAACAGTCAGTTATACGTAAATAAAACCCTGTAAGATCCTCGACTCGCCCTGTTAGGTTGCACGACCTGCTGCCTAACCTATGCGTAATCAGTTTTCACCTAAGGATGGAACACGTTACTGTACCCGTTCTATGCTAGCGTCTTTGCGAAATAATAAATTGCGGGTAAGTAAAGGACACACAATATTTATGTGAAAACCACCTGGCTCAAAAGGTGATAAAAACCATGACTTACAGGCCTGTAGGATTTACCCCAAACTTCACTACAACTGAGTCAACTGCAAATTAAGTTACAAACTTTGCAATCTAATGTCAACCACAACAGCTTTGCTACCCAACCTCTGACTAGCAAGCTATCTTCAAGCTAGACTCTAACTTGATGTGACAACACTTGTATCTACTTTTTATGCTTTTAAATAAGCTGATAAAGATATACTTTGATAGCACAAACCTAATACAAGATTCTAGACCTAAGAACTGGAAAACATTATTCAGTAGAACAGTTACTTCAATCCGTCTTCTTGTACTAGGGACGCAACCCCAGATTCTTGAATATGATGGATAAATCCTCTCCTCACTCAATATTCTGAATTCTCTCTTTGGGGGTGCACAAACTTGGAAAGACCTGGATATAAATAGACCTGGATATATAGCCCTTGATGCTCCGCAGGTCGGTGAATACAAAATCCTGTCCTGGTCTGTCAATGACATGTAATAGGGTTTGTGTAGTATTTAGATCCTTGCCTTATTGAGTCTGCTTCTAATACGTGTAGAAAGCTTACCAATCCCTACAAATATGGCAAGGAATCTTTCATACTTGACCGACAAGTTCTTTCCATAATTTTGCAAATCCTAGTTGTTGTAGGACTTTCCCTGGAACATGTTTACAAACCTATTTCATCCACCTAGCTCGTCTGCCTCTGAATCTCTTTGCTGTCTGAGATAGAACATGTTCATGTACCTGTTCCATCAATCTCTTTCATTTTTCATCTGTCGTCGAACTCGCTTCGAGATCTTACGGAACATGTTGACAAACCTGTTTCATACAACTATAAGCTCTGTGTCTGCAACTAGTCTTCTCACCTCTGGTCACTCTTTGACTTCTGATATTGTTCTTGCTCTGTGATGGAACATGTTTGCAGACCTGGTTCTTCTATTAACCTGATTCACATGCTTTGTCTGCAAACTCTTTAGCTGAGCAATTTCTTCCTTCTGGACATTGTCTTATGTTGTCTGAGTCACTTCACCTCTTCACTTCATCTTCATTATCTCTTTTACTCTGATCTCTTCATTGCTTACTTGTCTTTGCATTTACACACACATATTTTGCAATCTGCGTTCGAGTCCATATGTCTGTATTTGCCTCTGTTGCTTTGTTGCAATGGAACATGTCTATGGACCTGCTCTAAACCTGGTTTCTGTGCCTCGTACATTCACTTTGTCAATCATCAAAACTTCACACATGGCTTTATGCCAGTACGCCCTTTGAGTCCTCCTGGAACAAGAGTTAGAAAATACAAACACACAATGAGCACATAAATAATATGCACAAAAATATACTTTATAATAGAAAGCTCAATAAGGTCTAAACGAATGGTCAATAAGAACACTACATATCTCAGCACAATCTACACTCAAGACTTGTCATAAACAGCAGTGAAGGAGATTAACACAACACCCCGACGAGTCCATGACAGCATAGATAATGCCCCAAAAGTATACTACGGCAGCAAGTACAAGACCTAACATATTACGGCGGTATATGTGTGCTATGTTCCAACATATTACAAAGCAGCTGTATGTAAGCCCCTAGTAAATATATCAAGGTAGAAAAAGAATGATATCCAATGCCCCAACGCCATGGTATGAGACCACGCCACACCACAAGCCGCTCATAAAACCAGTTTTAATATTCTTCTCAGAGTAACATATCTGCCGCTGTTTAAAGACCACCGATTCTTCCAAGTACACGCTTGCCCCAACACATGGACCAGGCAAATAAAACATATTTTTAAAATGATTTTGAAAAGCAAGCACCTAAAGCTTAACGTCTCACTTACCTCAAATTCACAATTCAAGCACCAGCTCTCGATTCTCCAGATCACCTCAAACTAAACAAAAACGGGTTTAGAATGGTCAAAAGCCCTTAGGAGGATGTTATCTTGATTCTTTTAATAAAATTCAAACCGTGGCAAAGATTGGTGTAAAAAGTCAACTCTAGTCAACGGGGCAGAATTCCCGAACCATGACCACCAACAAATTTTCCTCGACGAGAGGATTCCAGAACACTAATCAAAATCAAATTTAGATAATGTTTGCCCTTTCAAATCACAATTTAGGTTGAAGAACCCTAGGGCTAAACTTTCTCAATTCCTCATGATTTCTCCATACTTCTAGCATAAAAATTTATCCATAATCACGTCATAAACCCAAATAAAAGATTAGAGTCATTACCTTAATGAGTTGGATAGAAAATCCCTATCTTTCTCTTCTCTTTTCCTCTTTTTTTTCTCCCTTTCCTTTCTTTTCTTCTTGTGCGTTTTTTCTTCTCTCTATTTCTGCACTCTCTTTTCTTGTTACTTTTCTGATTTCTTACTGTCACGACCCGACTAGGGGCCGTGACGGGTACCCGGGGCTAACCACCGAGCACCGCTCGTACTAACCCTTTCTTAACTCAATTAACAAACATTCGTCTTTACCCGAATACCTTAAATAGAGGATCTGCTTTTCGTTAGAAATATAACCGTAATACAAAAACTTGTTTCAAAATACTTATAACATACACGCTGTACACATCATGGAACTACAACCCACATCTAGTACCTACGAGCCCTCTACCGAATGACATATACAAAATACACAAACGGATCAACTAAGTAGCACCTCCGGAAGATGGAGTGCTCTTCGACCGCCGATGGCTTCTACCGAGCCGGACCGCCTCCCCGTCTACCTGTGGGCATGAACACAACGTCCAAAGAAAAGGACGTCAGTACGAATAATGTACCGAGTATGTAAGGCATACATCAATAAAATAAGATGTGATAAGAGAATGACATAACACAATGAATAACTAATACTGCTTGCCTTCGAGGCGGATTCATGCATGCATACTCATAAGCATTATATCATATGTTGCTACGGAACGTGTAGCCCGATCCATCCGTCATCATATACATGTCATCATATACATAGTCATCATATACATAAAAACTATGCCGTGGAACGTACGGCCCGATCCATCACCCATCTAGCCCGCGTCCGGGATATGAAAACATAACATGATATGCTAGCTGATCAGGTAGCTATGCGTCTATAGCGCCTCTCCTTTCCCCACTTCCCCTGAAAACATTTTTTTATATCATATACATATATAATATACATAGCATGCACAAGAGCCCGAGGAAAAGTTATAGCTCTATCGGAGTGACGTAAGGTCGGTAACCTCCGATCATCTTACGGAACAATCATGATCATCATATCTCACCTTGAAGAAACAATCATTATAAGATGAGACTACAAATAAGAAATATCATTAGGGGAACATAGAATAAGATCGTGAGGCTCGTTTTGTCATGGAAATCATAAACTGGCACTTTTGAACATAAATCGTTCTCATAAAAACCCTAAGCTCATGGCTTGGGACCTTTAGCTACAATCTTCCTCATTTCTAGAATCATCATGAAAACATCCTTAAATTCAACGTTGGCATTTTCTTCATAAAACATGCTTATCATCATACACGCAAAAGGCTCGAGATCAATCGTACTCTATCGGGGTGACGTAAGGTCGTGAACCCCCGATCTCATTATGGACAATTATAATCAATCGCCACACCTCGGCGGACTAGTGTTGATGCGAGCGTAAGCAAGGAACATCATCATAAACTTATAATGCATCCATTTATCTCATTTAGCTCTATATAATCTTAAACTCTTGACCTTGTGGAATACGGGGATTTCATGGAAGAGGAAAGATGTTGTTTCACAAGACCCGTAAGATTCATGCCATAGAAAGAAGGGTTTAGCCTCACATACCTTTGTCGCTTAGCTAGGCTATAGCTCACTTGCTCTTCTTCAATATCGCGTCGTTACCTTCATGAGAGTTCATGCCATCGTTAGTTAAGAACTTATAAGAACGGACTTCTATTTCTAAAGAAAATTGGACAGCATCTCCTTTGTTTCTACTACGTTTCCCATATTCTATTTCAGCTCCCAAACATTCACAATAATAATCACAATCTAAGAACCAACAATCTTCATTTATACACATAGCAAAATCCACCAATTTCCTCCAATTTCTCCACCCTTAGTGGTTTTAACTTATCATCACATCTTCTCATATATCACACTTATTCCATGGTCTAAACGTTATTTATAAATTATTCATGATCACAACATACCAACATTCATTCACATGATTCGCATTTCATAATTTCACTTCAATTTTCCATAATTATGACTAAAAGTCCATCGTCGTATCCTCTCACATCCAATGCTTATTTCATACTCTAGATATCATTTATAACGCATTTATAATCTCTACATATCCATTTTCGTGATTCATTTCAACTACCAATTCAAGATGACATTATTCTTCCATATCTAACCCATTTCATGTATTCTTTTGTAATCCAAGTGTTTCAACTTTATAATACTCTTAACATTATGAAAATACTATAAAACATACCTTGGATGATGGAGGAACAAGCCTTAGATGATAATACACCCTTTGCACAAAACCCTAGTTTCACCTCCTTTGGATTCTCTTGATTTAGATGATTTCCATGAGATTTCCTTCACTTGATTCACTTGATTTCTTGTTGTTGATCTTTGATTTCTATGGTTTTCTTGTGGGTGAGATGCTTGGAAGGTTCTAGAGGTGTGGAGAGGGTGGAAGTCGTGGTATGGAAATGAATAAAATGAAGTGGGCATCACTTATATAAACTTAGAACATTTCGAAATTGTCGGGACTTCCACGGACCGTTCCACGGTCCGTGGAACCCCGATGTTGGTCGTGGAACCGGTCGTGGTTCACGACCAGCCGGACCTCTCCTTCTCTGCCCATTCCACGAACCATTCCACGGTCCGTGGAATATTATATGGGCCGTGGAAGTGGTCGTGGAAATCATCGCTTTCGCCCAAGTTGTTCTCGTCGTTTCGTTTGATCTCCAATCCTTATGGAACCTTCTTATCACTTGTTTATCACTTCATTAGCAATCTAGGGATCACTATAACTCTCCTTCATAACATCCTTAGGGTATCACTAACCCGATACTCGTAGTTTTCGTCCAACGCGCTAACTTGTAACATCGATTCCCTTAACAACTTTCTCACTTTACTCGGATGCCTTTGGAAATCTTAATTAGGACTACCAATTTCTCTTCCTTGCTTATCTAACCCTCGTATTCATCACGCCCTTCGTGAGTCTACTCGCTTGTACGCCAAGGGAAATTTTCCAAGGTGTAACATTCTTCCCCCCCTTTGGAACATTCGTCCTCGAATGTTAAGTCGTCGGGGATTCTAGAAAAATTTCGCCGCAGTCTCCCCGTAATATGGCACTATCACCCCGTCACAACAACCCATAATAAATATGCCTCACGGGGGCCACAACACAATAGCATTATAACTTGGCCACACACGACCCATTTGCATAAAAGAAAAGCACACATACCTTAAATCTCGATGCGTCATCATGGCTCCTTCCGAGCTGAAATAAGTACGAATAATCTCATAGTGGTTGATCTAATTCCTTCTTTTCTTACCACATCTCATCATGCCTTTCATTTAATTTCTACATCTTGTCAATCCCCTTCTTGCCCCATAATGACAACATGTCTATGGCCACACACGACCAAAAGAGCAAAAGTAAGCATACATACCTTAAGATCCACCGTATCATCCCGAACTTCTCCTGAGACTTGACTAAGTGCGGGTATTTAGCCTTCATATTCCCTTCGCTCTCGAATGTGTCTCTTCCCGATTATTGCTTTACTACCAACCTTGACTCAACTATTCCCTTATTTCAAAGTCTTTGCACTTGCCCATCTAATGTGGTAATGGGTACCCTTTTTATAAATTCTTTTCTCCGTCGTTTGGGCACCATTTATTGACATGATTCTATTAGGGTTTCTAACATATTTCGGAAGTATCGAGTTATGGAGGGTAGGTCTAGTTCATGATTTACCTTGCCCCTTGCATACAATCGTAAGACCTACTATACCGGGGACTACGCTTCCTCTTCATCCCGTGACCTTATCGCTTTCGCCATTTACCATATCCTGGGCTATTGTAGTAAGTGTATAGCATATACCGATGTCGTATTCTAAGCGATTGTCCTATCTCGCCCTTAACAATGGTCCCCGCTCAACGTTCTAACTTAGTTTATCATACGCCTTCCCTCGCCGGAGTATTATGACCCCATTGCCCCTATCTTACCTCTTACTCCTCATCTAGGTACTTACTTGACTTCGTTGGCGACGTGTAAATATCTACAAGTTACATAATCTTTGCGCGATTCGCATTCATCATCATGCTCATTCGCATGTCGTGTCTATGGTCATGTTCATGTAGATGTCAATACCCTTCGCAATGACTTTTCCGCTAATGTCCTTGCCTCGGAATGAGGTAATCCCACGATAAAATCCGTTAATCTCATAATTCACTCTGTGTCTCAGGCCTACGTGCCCTCTTCTTGTACTACCATCACCCGCTATATTTACAATATTCTTCAGTGCTATCTCTTTGTTTGGACTACAAGAGTATTAGATCTCGGGAGCAACTAAATCAATCACAAGCTAGATAAGAGTTTCCCTTATACTCGAAGAGCAAACAAGAGCTTCCACCAAGCGAATAATACTGATCCTACTCTCCCCCAACCATGTCACGCAAATCCGGGTTTCGCAAAGTTTTCTTCTGTTTCTTGCACTAAGCGCCATTTAGAACCTTAAGGGACACCACTCCTCGGTGGCCGGTCTTATACTTCACCAAAAATTCATCCGGGGATTCGTATTGAGAGAAATGAGGAATAATATAATCTCGAGGAATTGTGAATCCACCTCCACACCGTCGTCGTTGTTCTCGCCGTCTTTGCCGACTCACGGTTCCCCCCTTCTTCGCCTTCTTCTTGCTTTTGGATGTCACCTTACTCCACCACCTTAAGCCTATACACCCCCGTAGGGTTCATCGTTTCAACCTTTATACTAGTGTCCTTTCTATTCACTCCCCCCCTTTTTAAGGGTTTCACTTATACCCTTAGATCTTGAATTCACGTACTCCTGACTACACTACGCCTTACTCACCCCGCTTCCTACCGTCTATAGCTATAACCATGCATACATGAGATCTTAACGTATCCACCTTACGGTCTTACAACCAAGGAATGCACCCAATATAACAATCCGAGCAAAGCGTACATTACTTAGCTCACCCAGTAGCTATATGTCTGAATCTAAATTTGCTCCATTAGCAACTTAGCCGTAGGACGCCTTTTTGTAGTAGGTCTAGTTGCTCATGCCCTTCTCTTTTTACTCTCATTTACGCTTGGCACCGATTTCATAACCGCATCGTACCACTATCGTCCTTGATTATAACTTCACTCCATCGCTTATCGTCGTACCGTAAATCCATAACTCATGATCATCTTTTCCTCTTCAACTCTTTACTCCATTTACTTCCTCCTTCTAACTCGGTATAGGACATTCGTGAGAAACATATTCTCCCTTAACCACCATGCCACTATTCTTTAGACACTCGTAGTTCATACATTTCCTCCTTGCTATATTCTCGCTCTTGCTCCTTCGCGCGGCTTATATTATTTCCTCCCACTTTGTAATCGATCCTTGACTCTTTGTATGAGAAACCATATTCTTAACTTGACATCGCTTTTGCTCCTTAGGATATACCACCCGTATTAACCCGTCCTTGCTTCCTAAAAACTGGTTTGTTCCTCCCGATCATTCCGTATCACTCCTATCGTGTTGATCCTCCTCCTACCAATTACCTTTCGTCGTTGCTTGTCTTTACGGTCGTATTGGTCCTTTACGCCTAACTAACGGTCTCATTCATCCTCTTAATCACACCAATCACGGCCACTACTACTTTACTATATCACTTTCCCCGATTCCTTCTTAGGTGGCCGGCTATTATCACGGTCGTTGAGGAATCTCTCCGCTAAACTCTCTCTAACAAGGTTCTCCAAGCTTTCTCATCTATCGCTCCCTAGTTCGCTTCGGTTTCATCCTCGTATTCGTGTATAGGGCTTGGCCCACCCTTAGGCATCTCCTTGCTATCCTTAACATCACAATTCTTGTCACGTGCTCAATATACCCAGATCAGAATTTACTCTATGGGGTGACACTTCTGGGTCTCGTTCGCAAGCCTTCTTATAATATAGGACCGCCTCATGAAACAGGTATACTCGGTCTACTATTCTTTTGTCAGGCACATTACATTTACTATATGGCTTATTAACACATGCATTTACATCGATCATACAAGGGTGCTAACGATATACCTGGAGCCATATCCGGGGAGGACTCATAATCCCGTCGTTCGGCGAGTGCATGGATATGATACTGGGATCCACTGGGGCTAGGCGTCCTTCGGTCTCTAGCACTACTTACTAGCATCTCGTGACCTTGGTCTCGGAGGGCGTGTCGGTGATGAAAAGTCGCCTACCACTTCGTAATCCGAACTTTACCTTTACCACGTAGCGAAGGGCAATGGCGCTTATACATGGCCGGCCGAGCACAGCATAACAAACATCCGAGCCCGGCGACACGGTCCCCACGCAACCTCGCGACACCGAGTACATCGCGGTACCGATGATCTCTTCCCGACTAGAACCACTCGCATCCGAGAACCGGAAGCTTTGAGATCTCGGGGTGACCTTGAGTATGTAGGTCCATCAAATCCGGGATCTAGAAACCGCGGAGGAACACCCTAAATCCATGATCCGACCGTAAAGGATTAACTCCCTCTCTCCCCCCGTTATCATGACCCCCATCTTGCCGCCGAGCCCGAGCGGCTACCAACCGAGTCAATAAGAGAATAGCATGTCTCATCTCTGAACCGAAGCATCCGACGAAGGAACGGGAGGTGCGGGGGCCAAGATCGAGACTCCCCCGATTCTCAAACATGGACGGGGTATGGGAACATCGAGGTGGGATCTTATCCTCGGAGTTCACCTTCCTCTATACCCGTAGACGGCCCTCGATCAAGCCTTTCGTCAACCACCCCTTTGCCCCTCCGGGGCGCGCGTAGATCTTCCTTTCATCGGCTTTGGCTTGAAATTATAACGCACCATTAGGAAGGGATTAATCTTATAACACGGCTCTATCGCACGATCTATTAAGAAGAAGGATGGTCGTATTTCTAAATGCCGGTAGCTCTCGTTTATGGATGTGGTGCACAACACACCGATAAACAAGACTCTACTAGACACGGCTCGTAGACACTTTCTAGGACGAACTGCTCTGATACCACTTCTATCACGACCCGACTAGGGGCCGTGACGGGTACCCGGGGCTAACCACCGAGCACCGCTCGTACTAACCCTTTCTTAACTCAATTAACAATCATGCGTCTTTATCTGAATACCTTAAATAGAGGATCTGCTTTTCGTTAGAGATATAATACTGTAATACCAAAAACTTGTTTCAAATACTTATAACATACACGCTGTACACATCATGGAACTACAACCCACATCTAGTACCTACGAGCCCCTACTGAATGACATATACAAAATACACAAAAACGGATCAACTAAGTAGCACCAAGGAAGATGGAGTGCTCTTCGTCGGCCGATGGCTTCTACCGAGCTGGACCGCCTCCCTGACTACCTGTGGGCATGAACACAACGTCCAAAGAAAAGGACGTCAGTACGAATAATGTACCGAGTATGTAAGGCATACATCAATAAAATAAGATGTGATAAGAGAATGACATAACACAATGAATAACTAATACGCTTGCCTTTCGAGGCGGATTCATGCATGCATACTCATAAGCATTATATCATATGTTGCTACGGAACGTGTAGCCCGATCCATCCGTCATCATATACATAGTCATCATCATATACATCATCATATACAAAACTATGCCGTGGAACGTACGGCCCGATCCATCACCCATCTAGCCCGCGGGTATCCGCGTCGGGATATGAAAATATAACATGATATACTAGCTGATCAGGTAGCTATGCGTCTATAGCGCCTCTCCTTTCCCCACTTCCCCTAAAAACATTTTTTTTTATATCATATACATATATAATATACATAGCATGCACAAGAGCCCGAGGAAAAGTTACAGCTCTATCGGAGTGACGTAAGGTCGGTAACCTCGATCATCTTACGGAACAATCATGATCATCATATCTCACCTTGAAGAAACAATCATTATAAGATGAGACTACAAATAAGAAATATCATTAGGGGAACATAGAATAAGATCGTGAGGCTCGTTTTGTCATGGAATTCATAACTGGCACTTTTGAACATAAATCGTTCTCATAAAAACCCTAAGCTCATGGCTTGGGACCTTTAGCTACAATCTTCATCATTTCTAGAATCATCATGGAAACATCCTTAAATTCAACGTTGGCATTTTCTTCGTAAAACATGCTTATCATCATACACGCAAAAGGCTCGAGATCAAGCGTACTCTATCGGGGTGACGTAAGGTCGTGAACCCCGATCTCATTATGGACAATTATAATCAATCGCCACGCCTCGAAGGGACTAGTGTATGAGGCGAGCGTAAGCAAGGAACATCATCATAAACTTATAATGCTCCATTTATCTCATTTAGCTCTATATAATCTTAAACTCTTGACCTTGTGGAATACGGGGATTTCATGGAAGAGGAAAGATGTTGTTTCACAAGACCAGTAAGATTCATGCCATAGAAAGAAGGGTTTAGCCTCACATACCTTTGTCGCTTAGCTAGGCTATAGCTCACTTGCTCTTCTTCAATATCGCGTCGTTACCTTCATGAGAGTTCATGCCATCGTTAGTTAAGAACTTATAAGAACGGACTTCTATTTCTAAAGAAAATTGGACAGATCTCCTTTGTTTCTACTACGTTTCCCATATTCTATTTCAGCTCCCAAACATTCACAATAATAATCACAATCTAGGAACCAACAATCTTCATTTATACACATAGCAAAATCCACCAATTTCTCCACCCTTAGTGGTTTTAACTTATCATCACATCTTCTCATATATCACACTTATTCCATGGTCTAAACGTTATTTATAAATTATTCATGATCACAACATACCAACATTCATTCACATGATTCGCATTTCATAATTTCACTTCAATTTTCCATAATTATGACTAAAAGTCCATCGTCGTATCCTCTCACATCCAATTCTTATTTCATACTCTAGATATCATTTATAACGCATTTATAATCTCTACATATCCATTTTCGTGATTCATTTCAACTACCAATTCAAGATGACATTATTCTTCCATATCTAACCCATTTCATGTATTCTTTTGTAATCCAAGTGTTTCAACTTTATAATACTCTTAACATTATGAAAATACTATAAAAAATACCTTGGATGATGGAGGAACAAGCCTTAGATGATAATACACCCTTTGCACAAAACCCTAGTTTACACTCCCTTGGATTCTCTTGATTTAGATGATTTCCATGAGATTTCCTTCACTTGATTCACTTGATTTCTTGTTGTTGATCTTTGATTTCTATGGTTTTCTTGTGGGTGAGATGCTTGGAAGGTTCTAGAGGTGTGGAGAGGGTGGAAGTCGTGTATGGAAATGAATAAAATGAAGTGGGCATCACTTATATAAACTTAGAACATTTGTTGTCGGGACTTCCACTTGGTTGTTCACGGTCGTGGAACCCGGTGTTGGTCGTGGAGCGGTCGTGGTTCACGACCGCCGGTTTCTCTCCTCTGCTGCCCATTCCACGAACCATTCCACGGTCGTGGAATATTATATGGGCCGTGGAAGTGGTCGTGGAAATAAGCTGCTTTCGCCCCGAGTTGTTCTCGTCGTTTCGTTTGATCTCCAATCCCTTATGGAACCTTCTTATCACTTGTTTATCACTTCATTAGCAATCTAGGGATCACTATAACTCTCCTTCATAACATCCTTAGGGTATCACTAACCGATACCACTCGTAGTTTTCGTCAACGCGCTAGCTTGTAACATCGATTCCCTTAACAACTTTCTCACTTTACTCGGATGCCTTTGGAAATCTTAATTAGGACTACCAATTTCTCTTCCTTGCTTATCTAACCCTCGTATTCATCACGCCCTTCGTGAGTCTACTCGCTTGTACGCCAAGGGAAATTTTCCAAGGTGTAACACTTACTTAATGGCTAAAAGCCATCACACTTTATTTTTCTTTTTCCTTTTTTGGGCTTGACCCATTTAATTCCCTTTTTTAACACTTAATCCTTTTTTTCTTTTGATTAAATAATAAAATAACTCCTAAAATAATTAGGGTTATTACAATTTCTTCCCCCTTGGGTTGTGTTATACCCCGTACTTTGTACGTTGGAATATTCTAAGTCGGTTGCAACAAGTTAAGGACAAGGTTGTAAATTTTTCCGATTTTGTTAAAAGTGCATAAGTTGCATATTCATCTTTTTATTGGTAAGGAAAGTTAAGGGTAAATTTGGAATAAGGAAAATTTGGGACCAAAAGATGAATTATGGAAAGCTAGACATTTCATGAAAATTTGAGGCCAAAAGTGAAATTTTGAAAACTTAGAATTCATGAAAAAAATGGCCATGTGGCCTTGCACATGACTTGTGGGCCATAGGCCACATGTGTAAATTATATATGTAGAGAAAGATGACTAATTTAAGTCATCTTTATCATTTGTTGCCTTAGAAAGTTCAAGAAAAATGGAGAAAGAAAGAGATAGGGGTGTTCGGCCATAAGGGGCAAAAATTCAAGATCAAGAAGTGATCAAGAAAAAAATATTTTCTTCAAGCAAACCTACTAATTGAAGGGTGCTTATTAACGTGGAAGTGTTGTTGGAAGCGATAGACCACTCGTTTTCATTGTTCATCACCTTAGGCAAGTTGTAAAGTTGAAGAAAAAAGGTGAGTTTTAATCTTGTTTTATGTGTTATGGATGGTTTATATGTGTTGTAGTATGCTAAAATGGATGAAATTCATGAAGGAAGTCATGTTGAAGTTGAGGCGTGTATATGGTGTTTGGCCGTGTGTGTGTATGTTGTGTTAAAAGTAATGTATTAATTCTAATTAGCATGTTTTGATGGTTGTAGTGTGAAGAAAAGAATGAAAATCATCTTGGTGTGTGTGTATGATGTTGGCCGAAAATGGTCCCTTTGTGTGGTTGAGAATGAACAAATTGTCGTTAGTATTTTAGTTGTCGTCGTTATGGGTTCTATGAGGAAAAAATACAAGTTTAATGACTTAAAGCGATGTTGTGTTGGTTATGGGTTGGTTTGGAAGTTAATGTGAATTTTATGTAATTTTTTGTGGTTAGGGAAGTGGCATTGTTAAAGTATGGGTTGTTAATGTAATTCATGAATTTGAGAAAAGAAGGGTGTAGATTATGTTGTTTTCGGGTTTGGAGATAATTTCGGGTGAGTTGGGATATGGTTTTGGTTGTTTGGAAATTTGTGTGAATTGTTTAAAGCGTTCTTGAATATTGTTTGAATGGTTTGGATTAGTAATCGAAGGTATAAACGTTGATATTGGTTTGGATGTGAGTAGTTGAATGGAAAATAATGAATGTTGTTGAAGTATATAAAGAAGTGTATTTAATGTTAGAATGCATTGGAATTGAATATTAATGTTGCTAGTTGGTTGTTGGTGTTGTTGTTGATGAATTTGGCCGAGTTGAAATCTCGGGGTTGGTGTATTTACGGGGGAAATCGCCAAAATTCGTAGAATTTGATCTTCGTTTGGAATTGAATTCCTAAATGTCTTCAACTAATGTTCGATATCTATTGACATTATGTAGACCTTGGAGAGCCGAGACTTGAGTTGGGTTAGCTTAGGGAACGACCGAGGTATGTAAAGCTTACCTTCCTTCTTTTGGCATGTCTTAGATATGGCTAAGTTATGATATGTTATGAGCTTCGGGGGTAATTCTATTCTTAAAAATCCGAGCACGTGTGTGAGTCGTATTTGCTTTTGATGTTGGCATCCTTATGTGGACAAGCTATGGTTTATATGTCTTTGTATGATTGATTTTCAAAAAGTTGCATAAAAGTTTGGTTTTTAAAAGAGTTTTGTTCCTAAATAATTTCGAAAACTACGAAAGTCCGTAACTTTCACAAACAGAACCGGATCGCTTCGATATGCTCAAAAATGATTCTATGACGTATGATGACTTAAATTTTTATGGGCGGGCCCGACTTGAGTCGACACCCCTCCGTGGGCCGCGACTTTCCTTACGCGCTTCCGACGATTTTTGAAAGGATATGATATGACTATTATTCCGATTTCAAATACGATCGTTTGCTTATCTTTTGAGTTTGTAATAATGATTCGATAACATATGATGACTATGATTTTCGTAGGCGGGCCGGATTGGGTTGATTTCGTCAGTTGTCCCGTCCGATTTTCTTCGTATAATTCGATGGCTTTTGAAAGAATTCACTATGACTACCTTTCCGACCCCGAGTATGATTATATATTTGTATCTGTTGAACCGAAATAATGATTCGTATACTTATGATTAGATACGTAACTATGGTTTTTGAAGTTCGGTTTGGTATGTTTCGAGTGATATTCGGAAGAAAATACGATTTGACTATTGTCTTGGTTTTGAAATAATAGTTCGCTTCGCTATTCGTTGAGTGTGTAATAAAGATTTGTATGCATATGGCTACTTACGATTCGCTCGTGCGTTCGTGTTACATCCTTGGGATCCCGTAGGGTATCGTGCGCACAATCGCGCAAGTATGATTGAAGTATGATGTGATTCGAAGTATGATGTGATATGCGATATTGACCGCCGGGTATTTGACCGCGGTATGTGATACGTGATATCGACCGCCGGACTTTTCGACCGCGGTATGTCGGGCTTTGGAGATGTTCGGAGATATAAAACCTTCGAAGTATGATGTGTTGTGGCGTCCGGATGCGGCGACCACGTTTCGTCCGCCCTGGTCCCATGCGGACCGTATGTGATATGTGATATGATGTTTGATGATATGATAATCTCGATACGATATGATATATGATGGCGTGACGTGATGTATGATTATTATTTTATTTATGGATCGGGTCGTACGTTCCTCGCATTATTATATATATATGGATCGGGCCGTACGTTCGGCATTATTATGTGATATATGGATCGGGTCGTACGTTCGACGCACTATTATTTTATTTATGGACCGGCCGTACGTTCCCGCGCATCTTGTTAACGTTAGGTTATATGATATGTTATTTTTTCGTATATGTAGTCGAAATGTTTTTCAAAATAAAGCTAAGCATTTTGGGCATTACGGTTATATTTGTCTTCTCGTAATCGCTTATGTATGATTTGTATTTCGGATATAAGTACTTTGGTATTTGGGTTATTATGCTCACGTTCGTACACCTTACTTCGGTTATGATTTCGTCGTATTTTATGCTTTGCATACTCGCACATATTCGCACGACCCCTTTCTTCTGGGGCCGCTTTCGCCGCGTGCGTACCCGCGATGAGCAGTGATGCCAGCGTACATGTTCCGTCCGGACGGGGCGACCCCATTCCCGTGAGTGCCGCCGATGTCGAATGCTTTTGTATGTGTATCCGGAGTTACGTTAGAGACCTTTGCGCACGCTGTCGCGTGCGCGATACGTCGGCTTTTGCAAGTCGGGGCCGCGTAAGCCGATGTATTATTATGCATTATCGCGCACGACCCCCCGTAATCGGCCACGTAAGCCGGCACGCACGCATTATGTTGCTGCATTCGCTATGACTACGCATTTTGTTTGATTTGAAAGACGAAAGCATGATGTTCTTTGAAAATTTTTCTTCGTATTTTGACACGTTTTGCGGTCACAAGCCCGTGATTACGTGTGTTACGAAAGTTCACGGTTCGCCCTACCAGGTGGTCGGGTGCCCATCACACCCTATCGGATTAAGGGTGTGACAGGTTGTGCTTCTATGTTGACGATCTTTCCCCTTAAAAACAGCTACATATTGTTCTAACACTACAACTTCGTGCAATGAAGTTTGTAAGCTCACTGAGTCGGATAATGCTAGGACTTTTACCTTCCATTCAGTGCAGCTTGCTTGATGACTAGGTCGCATTACTAAGTATGATGGCTTATTTTGTTACACTCCGTATCTTAAAACTAAGGTTAGACTCGTATCATTAGGTTTTGTTTTAAAAGCCAAGGTTTGAACGTTTGCGAAAATGGTTGATGCCTATTTCGGGCAGACCACAATTCCGATTAGTTGGGAATTTGGGAAAGTACCCTTAATAAAAGTTGTAGTACGTAGAAATACCTTTCTAACGATATAATGACCAGGACAATTAGAGATCGGAGCAAGGAGATATGATCTTCTCAAGATGGCTAATAGTAAGGCACTTAAAATTCTATAGAATCGGCTAAGTTTTCGATACGTCTGCCTTCCAGTCCAATTTCGTGAAAATCCGTTGAGAATTTGAGAAAACTTAAAACATAAAAGTTGTGGATATTTGAAATACCTTTCCAACGGTATATTATGTATCCTGAATAGAGATCTGTACAAGAAGTTATGCCCATTTTACCGAACACTACGCAGAACCAACACATGTCGCTTGTGGCGAGGCGCCTGAGGGCGCGTGCGATGGCTCCGCGTCGCGGGCCGATCACACAAAAACACCCTCTCTGACCACCGACCGCAGTGGGTCAGCGCGGGCCGTACGTGCATCGCGGTCCCATCGCGTAAATGGTCGGGTTTCGGGTCAAAAGTCGAGTTTTCGCTTTTTAAATAAGCTTGGGGTTTACTTCCCTAACACCTCTAGTCACGAAAATCACCCTGAAGTCAGAGAGAACAAGTCCCAAGCCTCAAGAACCCTCCAAGGTAAGTTTTATAATGATTCTAGGTTGAATTCAAATCCCTAATCCCTTTCTAAATTGAGTAAATCCTTCTAATCCATAGAGTTATGATTGGAACATTATTGTTGGACGTGGAAACCCTAGAACTTGAATTCAAGAGGATTGGACTTCAAAAAGGTAATGCTTCTACTCTCTAATCATTTATAGTTGTGAATTGATGAGTTCTTGGGAGAATAGTAAATGGGTTTGATAAAGAGAATTATATGAACTATGCTAGGGTTTTGGATTGTTGACTTGGGATTGTTGTAATCATGTGGGTGATGAAGAATTATGTTAATTACATCCAATTGAGATTGTAGAATCAGCTAGAAGTAATATAATGAGAATTGGGTGAAGAAAACACCATTAATGAAGGTTGTGGAGCTTTATGCCCACTAAGTGTTTGATAAAATGCTTAGATGACCAAAGCATGGATATTATTGCTAATAGAATCCCTTTGACTTGTATTGATGTAGATTAAAGTTGAAGGGTCGACGAACATTGTATTATGCTCAAAGGCAATTAAGGTATGCGAGGCTAACTATCTACGTTAGGGAATGTTCGTGATTCTCCCTACGCCTCATTCTTCATACTTGTCGGTAATTTGACTCGGAATACGGTTAGCCCTAGTTTCATGATATATTTGTGTAACTGTTATCTTAAGGGTTGCGGCACTTGTTCATAGTTGTCGATTTGAATATCATGAACTCAAGACGCAATCTTTATAGGCTTATGTATTGTTACACAGAGTCGCGATTCAGAAATTCAAAGATGCTCGAAACAAATAATGTTTTCGGTTCGATCCAAAGATGTCTATTTCGATTCGGTATTGTCCATTGTTTTTATGGTCTCGGTCTTTTATTAATTAACCATAATTGAGCATATGTGATTTTGCCCGAGGGCACGGTCATATATACGTATACTTGACGAGCCGTTGATCGACGTACTACTAAGCCGAGGCCATAGCGTGCGTTTATTATTGGGCCGAGGCTCCCACATATACAAACACGGATAAAATAGATAATTCGGATACGGAGCGGGGAGTATTCATATCTCTTCCTTTGCTATCACGAGTTACGGTTATCGGTCTTGGTTTCGGTTCTGGTACTTTATTGCTTCGCTGTTTTACGTACAAGAGATAATTCCGTGTGCTACGATGTCCCTTTTTATTGCTTGGGGGCTTGCGTCGCGATGCGAGGTAACGATATACGGATTAATACCCACTCAATTTGTTTCGTGAGTAATAACGTATCGTGTGGTGAGCCCAGTTCTTTCCGGGGCGTTATCGGCTATCCGGATTATTTTAGTTTTTAGACGGTTATATTATTCGGTATTCTTAGAGCCATAGACACGGTCGGATATTTGTTATGTTAGCATTAAGATAATACTCGATTGTTTTGGTTTAGCCGGGTTGGCTACTTCCACATTTTGATTTGTCTAAGTATTTCCGCATTATGATGTTTTGGTCAAACTTCCAGTTAATCAGCATGTGTTAATTTTATTTTATAACTTAGTCATGTTTTGACATCGCGTGATTGACCGACGGATAGTTCGCTCGGTCACATGCCGATCGGGCACGGGTGCCGTGTTACGTCCGGGGCCCGGAGTTACAGAGGTGACATGTTGTCTGCTAGGGACTTACCTTGCGCTCATTGCACCGAAACCGTGTTATGTTATATGGAACTGTAAAATGGTAGTGTATCTGTGCGAGGACCAAGTTAACACTCGGGACATTATTTTTCAACATATCTTTTCACCCCATTGCATAGCACATCGCGCCCCAACTCGGGTAGGGCATGGTAGCACCGGCATGCTTACGGAAACGAGCGAACCAACTTATAGCCTCGCGTCTCTTAATGTCTGTGACAAAATAAGACCCCGAGGGCTAAATACAAACATAATATCATACGTAAGTATATATATGTATATAGACCGTGGGCTCGCGAATCCGATGTTTGTGTGAGACATAACTAAGCGGTATACAAAACCTTTGTCTATGAAAGCCTGCGAACTTGACCGAAGTATACAAGTCTGGACGGGGCCGAAATACCATAACCTGTAAGTACATATACGACCCGATTCGTGTGCTCCGGGAAGAAGTGGAGCCCGCTAATCAAAACTAGTACTGACGACCTCTTTTAGGAAGATCCTTGTCCGTCTGTCTACACACAGGGGCATAGATGCGAGCGTCACATGAAAGGACGTCGGTCTGAATATTAATAAGTATGTAAGGCGGAAATGTAATATAATAAATATATATATATATGTGCTGCAGAAAGGAAAGATAAGCATCAACTGCACTTCGACTTCTTGTGAGAGTTTGTACGCGTAAATAAACATGCTCGTATCTCCCCGGCTACGTATATATAATGCGCGTGCGAACTACGTATCATATATCATCTAGTGCTATACGCAATGATGGGTGTGTGTACACCCAACCCCGTATGCATGTGTGTATACGTTCGATTATCGCCCCGTATTAAGCCTGTACCCCGGCCAGTCGATGTACTTCTGTGCAGCCATCCAACTCGGTGGTAATAATACCCCCAACCCGGCCGTAGCATGGTGGTAAATACATAAACGCAGTCATAGAGAGCGATTATTATCTATGTACTTTTTATTGTGATGAACCGATAATAAATACATATACCCCTTGTCCAGCCATAACCCGATAAGTAACATCACCGTAGTCGTAGGCAGAGTATTAGTATAATCACCGGCTGTGACCTTGTCTCCACGATTAATCATATGCTTCTCGTAAGCCGTCAACATCGTTATAGCGCCACGATCCATCGATGCTATAAGCACGATTACGGGCCGTAAGGACCTCTTGTAGTGGCGAACATTAGCCGGACTACGAGATCAATCATAAGCATCTCTTAGCATCGGAAATACCTTATTGGGGATCTACTGCTTCAGTATAATTATGTCCCGCAAGACGTTACCTAAGTACACATTTCTAAACGCGTCGGAGTAGCGTAAGGTCGGTAAACCTCAGATTAACATTATGGAACTATCATCATGAACATATCTCGCATGAAGGAACAAGATCATAAATGAGATCAGCAGTAATAAAATACTTGTCCCATAGTCGTAACGAGTTGATGATATCATAAGAACGTCGGGAAGCTATAAGCTTTGGTACTTTTAGAAACGAGTTATTGAAGATATCGTATATGAGTTAAAGCAAAGGAATGCGTACGCTAAGAAAGAAAGGTTTAGCGCCTTGTATACTTGACTCACTTCTCGACTTTCCAACCTACATTTTGTCTTCTGATACTTAAGATGCGTTCGTAGTCTCGTAATCTACATATAAAATCATTCGTACACTATTGTTAGGTTCGCGTCGTACAACTTTATCTCGAGCCTTTAATTAAAATCGGCACAGAATCTGTAAGTCGAGCCCATGCATCTCTATTTGTATATTCACAACCTTAAATCACGATGCAATGAAAATATGACGATAAACGTACTAATATCGGCAACGTAAATGCATCCGATACCCGAAAATATTTTGCAAAACGTCCCGTTTGATGTTTTGTCTGATGTGATATACAACCATGGCACCGATCAAGGAGCGTAATCTCGCTGATACACCAAAAACATTAGATACCATCCATATACATGTAAATCGGCCAAACCACTGCGGCTTGTAACATGCTGTGATCCGTAACACAACAACTACAACACGACACTTTATGACACTTTCCTTCGTAACTATTTTCACTTTTAAGACTTGTAATCCTTCAAATCGGCTAAACATAAGAGATAGGATGAAGAACATACCTTATACTTGAAGAACTACGCCACCCCGACTTTCTTCAGTGACCTAGTAATGACATCCAGTAGAAACGAAACGATACTTCATAGACTAGTTTGGTGTAATCTTATTAAATTCTTGATTTAATGGGGTATAAATGTTTGGGGGATGTGTTGGGAGATTTCTAGAACTCATGAGAGTGAATTTCCCAAAAAGTCATCCAAATCATATCCAAAGACCTCAGGAAGTGTGCCAACTATCCCCTCTGGTCAAATGTGAGCTAAAAACGAAGCTCGGGAAGGGTGAAAGTACCGAAAAGACTATAACGACCAAACGGGTCGTTACGGAATGATTCTTGAGAAGGTGGTGTTTGGAGTGGTTTTAGGTATTTGCGAGGGAGTTGGTGTGGGGAGGTAGAGTGTGCCAATTGCCAAGTTGGATTTAATATTTGGTCACGAATGATTGTGAATAAATATTTGGGGTGTTAAGCGGATATTAGTATTTTGGGATCGAGGGTGGGTGTTTTATCTTGGGGTGGGTTTGGATATTTTTGGTTTTTTTTTTTGGTGTACTTGGTTTGGCTGAAAGGAGATTTTTGGGCTCTACTATTGAGGTAGCCTTAGTATGGATCTGCTGAGGATGCAAGCCCTTTTGCCTTTTGCTCATTAACGACGTCGTTTGGCAATTTTTACTTTTCCGTAATGACATCGTTTTGTGGATTGATCTTAGTGACACCGAAAGAGTTAGCAGTAGCCACTTGGGCCAGGTATATGCATGGTATTCTTGTCACTTTGGTGGTGAAATGCAAAACTTGCTTGAAAAAATATGGGCGGGGGATTTTGGGAGTGAGCGTTCATACCTTTGTGGTTTGCAGGTCATCCCTCATTTTTTCCTTTTGGTGTTTCGCTTCTCTTTACTGGCGAGGAAGTTGTCTTCTTCTTGGGGAAAATAACTGTGGTCCATTTCTCTGATACTTCTAGCACCTGGGGCGTTACAGAGCTGGTTGAAGGAGCATTTTTCTTAGTGGTTTTGTTGTGGCACTTTTCCCTTGTATGGCCTAGCCTTCCACACCCTTTACAAAGAATCCCTCACTTCGCCAGATAACGAGTTTAAGTGTGCTCCTGTGGTAATGGAGGATTTCACTTAGGTGAATCGATTGGTACTTAGACAGTCCACGTAACGACCTCGGAGAGTTGAGAAGGTACAAGTATAATTCCCCAACACTAGCATATTCCGGTGTCATAGAACTACGTAGAGTCTAGGGTAGCGGACCCGAATGGCGATTGATTCAATGATGGCTTAGTTGGGCAAAATTTTGGTTCCCGACTTCGGCGGTGAGGAAATATCGATGAACCAAGGTCCTTGCAGGAGGACTTTCTTCGTATTTGCATTCTTACGGGGAATTTGACTATGAAGAAATCAGTACCCTGGATCAATTAGTACTAGGTTCTCCGTTGGTCGCCACATTTCTAGGAGCTTTGCTCATAGGAATTGGTGTGGTATCCTTTTACCAAAGAGTTTAATGATTAGCGAGTAACGCCATGGATGGTAGAGTCTAGATTTCTCCGTGAGAGAGGGAGATTGGTCGTGTCCTTTGTTTCCCATTGTGGTAGGGGTTTTCCAACGTAGGGGTAATACGATTGTGATGTTTTGTTATTTCCTCCATCGATCTTGTTGTAGCTCGGCTTTGTTGATTGGCCTTCCCTACGTAAATTGGTCTTGTCTGGCGGCTCAAGTGGTTAGGGGGGTGGGGCGTTCGGGTGAGGCCATATAAAGGTTTAGTGGACTAGAGAGAAATTCATTATTTCTCTCTCTAATTTATTGTTACACATAGTTGTTGCAACAAGTCTTGTCACTTGTTTGAAAAATCCCAACAAATAACTAGTTGTTGCAACAAGTCCTATCACTAGTTGGAAAACCCCAACAAGTTACAAAGTTGTTGTAGCAAACATTGTAATTTCTTAGAAACTGTTCAGTGATTTATTAACAACAGAACGTACAATTTGTGATTTGAACAAGATCAACATATCATACAAATCAAGTTCACAAACACCAATAACAGAATTTACCATTACAAGAAAGAACAACATTAAAATGACATACAACCCAAGTTCACAAACATCAACAACAGTATTTATTATAACAAGTAAGAACAAGATTAACAACTATTAAGCATTTCGATCTGGGCATGTAGTTCTTTTGTGGCCAACCATCTTACATACAGAGCATTTATTTTTTCGCGTTGCAAATAATTCCCTGACTCCACGCCTCCTCTTTGTCCACCTTCTTCCCAGTTTTCCCGGCTCAACATATGGAGGAGGTATTTCTCTCTAAATATTTTCCAAAGGAACTCCTCGAAATTCTTTAGAAGGCACAGGACGAATTTCCTCACAATATGCAATTATGTATGTCTCCACCTTGTAATATGGTGATGAGTACGACAACAGTTGTTGCAAGTGTTGCAACAACTACAATAGTTGTTGCAACTTCTTTATTAGTTGATGCAATAAATTCAAAAGCTCTTATACAACATCTTCAGCACTTATTTGCAACAAATCAGAACTCTGCCATCTTGTAAATTGTTTGATAATCGAAAAGTGACTATACGAGCATGAATAATTGACACAAAATAACATTATTTTACTTACCAAATGAGCAGAAATCACTTATTAAGTAATGTCGGTGCTACACAAACAAAATTCAGTCCAGAAATTACATAAATCGGGTTATTTTTTTATTTATTTTTTGAGCAACTTTTTCTAAATGAAGAAGAAGAAGGAGGAGGAGGAAATAGCTGAGAAAATTCGCGGAAGAAGAAGAGATCGTCGTTGAGTAGGCATATTTTTTTTTTTTTTTTTTTTTTTTTTGTTTTACCAATTTTAGGTAATTTAGGATTTTATATAAATTGGGTCAAAGTGTAAAAAATAAAACTTGGGGGCAAGTTTGAAATATGAGTGAAAACTCATTAATCACTAACCCAAATTTTGTCACCCTACGTCATAAAAATAACTTTAGTCACCCACTCAAATTTGAAACTTTTTAGTCACCCTTAATTAAATGTCCAAAGACACTTTATCTTTAGAGATAGAGTAGGGCGTGAACTTCTTATACGGTGTTTGCCTACTTTTTTTGAACATTTTCTGGCCTGCGTACTCCTCTCCTCCCCGCACCCCATTTTAGACATAATTATGTATGTTGTTATTGTATTTTCAATCATTTTGGTAGATGATGATGGAATTGATAGAGCCAATGTTGTTTTCTACTAATCCATTTTTCAATGTATTTAGTTACTTTTATTGATGATGCTTCACGCAAATTGTGGGTTTATATCTTGAAGAGGATTTTTAGAGCTAATGACAGAAGAAGCATGGAATGTTCCAAAACTCATGCATACATTTCCAGAGGGGTTGAGTTTAATTTCACCTATTTTTGTTCCATTGTTAGGGTTTTGTGTTTTTTCATGTTCACCAATTCCATTGCTGCGCTTTCTCTTTGAATTGATGCAGTGACAAGAAGCAGGGATTCTTTTTTCAATTCTCTGTTCTCTTTAAATAAAGTCTTTAGTGCAATGGATTATACGTAACATTTCAGCTACATACGTCTAATACATTTTATTTCTACAAAACGGATATTATTTTGTAACGGATTGTAAAAGATTTTAACATTGAATTTGCATATCAGGAAAGTTACATGTCGGATGTTTGACTTTCAAAAGTACATAATTTAGGGGAACTCAAAATTCTTATCATCTGATGTTATTGCTTTATTTTTCAAGCATTAATAGAAGTGACGGTACAATAAAATGACTACAAATGTTCTTATTATTTTTTCTGAAATATACGACATGTGTGATCAGTTTTTCTGCGAGTCCTTTTGATTCCATTCAAGAAAACCAGGTAACGTGCATCGGGCAGTTAACTGACAAAAGCCGGCAAATGTCACTGGATTTGGGACGAAAGAAGCAATTTGCTTATGTTGAGTTGATTGGTTTTTGGGTTTTGGTTTCTCAAATCCGTAAAGAGGAGAATATTACAAGTTGTGCAAATCTTAAGTGCCCCAGACATTAGTTTTCCAGAAGCAAATAAAAACTAGTGACACCTAACTTTATTCACCCCAAAATTATGAACCAGCTTCATTCATTTTTATCAGCACAATGCGAGAAAATTGCCCTTTCATTGGCAATTATTTTCCTTCTCCTCTGGGAGTCCAGTTAAGAGGCCTCAATTAACTAGAGGTAATTTGAATGATTATATACACCGCATTATACGGCAATCAGCATCATGTCTTCTGCTATAGTTCCATCTTACAATGAAGTTTACAAGTACATGGTATTTTTAGGTGTTTTACAACCAAGGTTTATACCTGGTTTCAGTTGATTAGCCCTTTAAGTTTATTGTACAGAATTGATACATGAGGTTAGCCTAAGATAATGTTGCACCCACATGGCCATTGTCAGTACGATTTATAGGCCTTCGAACATCATCTAACAATAAGCTGTGTCCTCGGCCATAAAATATGTATATGATAACTCCCACAGCAAGCCATATTAAAACACGTATCCACGTTTCAGCCCTGCGGTTAGCATTGTTAGTAATTGGCATGCATATTCACAAGTTCCTAATATAAGAAAAGGAATATGAGGACTTACCCAATATTTACTAGCAAGTATGTATTTATAAGAACACTGGCTACAGGTAGGAAAGGCACAAATGGACAAATGAAACCTGAAAAAAAACAACAGATTGGAAATACTTCAATGACATTGTGATGCATTTTTAGGACAGCCAGATAATTAGCTAATCAGTGGAGTAGAAAGCAAAATAACAAGAGAATTCATGTCCAGATTCTTTAGCATGCTCTCTCTACTCATAGTGCTTGTCCGATATGAAGCTAGGGTTATGCTTTAAGGTTTTGCACAAGAACTCCAAAATTTGGAAAACATGAGATACATTTAAAATGGAGATATTTTAAAAATAGAATTGACTTGAACTAAGTTAAAAACTTCTTTCCAGCTGGACTCACTGCAAATGATCATACCTCTTTTTTTTTTTTTTTTTTTTTTTTCTTACTATTATTTTACACGATAAAGTTCCATATCGTAAAAATATACTTTATCTAGTATACCTGAAGCCTGTTTCTTCATTAGACTACAGATATTTCCAATTAAAAGAGTTATGCTTGTTCATACAGTAAGCGAGTGACATGTAAGATGACTGCAAATATTACAGAACTTTAGCAATACCTCCTGATTTCGTGAAACTCTTTTTTGTGTCAGCTTGGTCGATAGAACTAAGCACAGCCAAACAGCAAATTACAAGCATACCTCCGATTCCACACAATATAAAGCGCAGAATGCTGACACAATAAGCAATTTATAGGTTTTAAGATACCAGACATTAGTTTGGCAAAACCTGAAGAGGTGAAAAAGAGAACATTACATAACAATAACACTAAATCCTGCAAGATGATTAAACTCTAGGAAAAATGTTATGCAGCCATCAGAAATCAAATCTTGAGCTAAAGTTAAGCTTTTTTCACCAATATAGGCAATAGTGTCATAACATCCAGTAATCTCCGATCATGTCTTAGATATGATTAAAGCATCTTATAAACTTCTGTTGATTTGTGAATATCCGATTATGATCAATTATGAGCAAATTGGATTTGTTGGATCTAAATGGATCTGATAAAATGAGACTTGCTAGGTTGTTAAGTATTCTAGAAAATTAAATCAGGCTCAAATTATCTCTTGGTTCTCAAATCTCCTAGAATTAAAAGATTAGCTTCCTAGTATTTTTTTTTTCTCCTTTTCTGTAAGTTTTTACCTCAACAGATGAATAAAATAGAGCTTTGTGGGTACCAAAACAGACATGATTATCAGAGCAGCTTTATTCTTGTGCTGTTAAAACTGCATTTGTTCGGCAACGTCACTCAACGACATCAACAAAAGTCGAAAGTTCTGCTAACAAAGTTTCGGCTGAGACAACCATGAACCAAGGCGATGATTCCTTTCATTTGTCTTTTCAGCTCATTTCTCATAGGCGGAATGGCAAGAATTATTTGGAATGGGCCAACCCGGCCATTTGGCAATTGATGGTCAAGGAAACTTGAGAACCTAACTGAAGAGACGAGAAAGCCAGAACCAGGATACCTAAGAATAAACGCAGGGATGTCAGAATACTCATTGGTGATCACTTGGCTGCTAAACTCCATGGAACCTGCTATAGCCTATAGGTAAACCATATTTGTTTCTGCCCACTGCTAAGGATGTTTGAAAGGTTGTTAGAGACTATACAGATGTAGAAAATGCTTCTCAGACTTTGTACTCGGTACCTAGATGTTCCATGACTATACTATAGGTCGTTGGGATATTTGTTCAGCTACATTGATACTCTATTCCGCAGTTATGACATGGATATTATTATTACATTGCCTCTCTACCGTTCACATTTGAATGATTGTTCAGATAGTCAGTTCGCTTGATGAGGTTAGGTGCTAATTATGGGCCGGTTATGGCCTTCCAAAAATTGGGTCGCGAAAGGGGGAGGGGATGGGGGAAGGAAGAAGAATAGCGGGTGGTGGGTATGGGTTAAAAATAAGTAAAGAAGGGAGACAAGGGAGTTCTTTACTTCATCAATTTTTTTTTCTAATTACACGCGTTCTTTAATACATTCATTTTACACGTCATAGGAGATTGTAATTCACACCTCAAATATGTCGGTCCCAAGTGTGCACGAGGCATATTTATGCCATTAAGAGATCTATCTAGCAGCTGGAGCCAACTTTAAGTGTCTATCTATGTATATGGCCAACATTTTTTTTATGATGTACTCCGTCCGTCCCAATTTATGTGGCATCGTTTGACTTGGCACAAACTTTAAGAAAGAAAGGAAGACTTTTAGAACTTGTGGTCTAAAATAAACCTGAGACATTTATGTGATTATAAATCATTTCATTAAGGGTAAAAGGGGAATTTTAAAGTTAAGTTATTCTAATTATAAAAATGTGACATTCTTTGTGAGACAGACTAGAAAGGAAAGTGTGCCACATTAATTAGGACAGAGGGAGTAATAATTTTGTATTGCAACATCGAGGCATGAACACCGGGATACAAATAGTATACCAAGAAAGTAGAAACCTACACAAAAGAAAAATATGGTTTTCTACGAACGTCATCCAACCTACACAAAAAGAAATAAGGGATATGAGATTATTCCTCAGCCCTGCAAAATCTTCCTCCCTCACTTGGCCAAAATTTTTGTTCTTTCCTTCTCAATTGTCAGCAACAATTCAAGGACATATTGTTCACATTCCTGTTGCTGTACCCTAACTTCTTGCACCTTCTCAATAAGTGTTTCTTGACCGACTATAAAATCTCTGCTTTTTCCAACCATTTTGTAACCAAGACCCATCTTCGTAGCATGGCAACACGAGGATTTCTGTTGGAAGATCGTTCGGACTAATAGGTGCATTTACTTCATTTTCTACTGGGTAGCATCTCGCTGACACTATCTTGTTTAGAATCATTGATAATCTCAGCCCAAGCTTCTCAAATCTCCTGGACATGAGTATTGATAGTGACAGTCCATTCATTTTGTAGCTCTAATGTTAAAGTTGACTACGCTTGTCCGAGTTTTCCCCAAATGTCTTATTCAATTCTGTGAGAAAGATCCATAGCTGTATCGAAACTTCCGACTAGCTGTATCGAAACTTCCGACCCATTCACCTTGACAGAATATAAGGTAAATTCTCTTGATGCTCTGATTTCAGTATCCAGTTGTCCACCGGATCAAGAGAAACCACATTAGGGACATCAATTTTATCGAGTCTCATAAGGTTATGTAGATCCATAATATTTGGGTCTATATTCCTTCTTTTCACACTGAAATAGCGTTCTTAAAACCTTGGCAGCTTCTGATTCTCTGGACCGATCCACACTAATGCTATTATTTAGAGATAGTTTAGGCATGTGAAGGGGAGGAGTGAAGATACGCCAGTGAGGAGGTGTGAGAGGTTGGCTATCACATGAGTTAGGAGAGGTGTAGACCGAAAAAGAACTAGGGGAGGTGATTAGACAATACATGGCACAACTCTAGCTTACTGGGGACATAACCCTATATAGGAAGGTGCGGAGGTCGAGGATTAGGGTAGAAGGGTAATATGTAGCCGACTAGTGTCGCACTTTAGGTGGGAGAGGTAGGGGCTTATTAGTAGCAATTAATTTGTGCTTTTTTGGAAGAATTTAAAATGGGAAGGTACTATCTATTGACCAAAACAACATACTATTTTGTTGTAATATCTTTTGTGAGATCTAATTTGAAGATTCCTTTATTTCACTTTCCCATCTTTTTTTTCCTTTTGAGCTGAGGGTCTTTCGGAAAGACCCTCAACTCAAAAGGAAAAAAAGATGGGAAAGTGAAATAAAGGAAAGTAATTCAAATTAGATACAAAAGATATGACGGATCTCAAATGTGGGATTACAAAGCAAGTATGTTGTTTTGGTAATATACCTTCCGAAGATTCTTAAAAAGCTACAATTAGACTTCACGGCACTGAGTTATGATTCTAGGATGAAATTTTAATTTTTGAAATAAAACATAAATCTCCTTTTGACACGTGTTCCTTAGGCGTGCCTGCCCTGGTTGGATCATGACTCTTCTTAATGAGCGTAGCACGATCTAAGGAAAGGAACGTCGCCGCCTTCAAAATTCCCACTTCAGCTACATGCTCGTCACCAGTGTTACCACCCGGCTAATATTCTGACGATCTCTTTCTACCCTTGTGATTGACTCTACCCATATTGGAATGGGAAAAAGCTGAATCATCAACCCCCATTGTCATCACCGACAGAATCAAGTATGCCTACAGGCCAAGTAAGACCAAATCCTTCTGTTTTTTGGTCTCCAACTTGAATAAAGTGAGAGAGGTCTGATACAAAGACGTGCAATCCTTGCCAAAACCACCCCTCACCAAAGCCCTTTAAACCATCATCATAAGGAAACCAGAGTTGCTAGATTATTCTCTACTGTTTGATTTACCAAAAGGGCAGCCCGGTGCACAAAGCATTAGGAGGGTCGTGGGAAGGGCCGCACCCCAAGGGGTGTGATGTAGACAGTGTACCCTAATGCAAGCATTAGTAGTTGCTTTACCATGGGTTCATAATGTGGGATGGGCTTGCAGGCTCCAAAGACGCTCCTAACCTGGGAAGTCATCCAAGAAGCATGGGCATGGCGTAACACCCTCAAGTGGCCTATATCAGACAGCATTCCAGAGTTTCTAAAACTAGGAACTTTTGGATGACACTTCAATTTTTATTTTTATTTTTATTTTAATCCATAAATTTGACATTCAAGATGTTTCAGTCAGGCAGCCATCATATACTTTAATTTTTTAATAACCACCATAATATGCTTTAATCTCAGAAACAAGAAGAATTTAATAAAAGAAGAGGACCACTGTACATTAGTCTGACAATTATTTTATCAAAGAAAAAAAAAATATTTTATCGAAGACTAGAGAACTGAAGTTCATTACCTGGATAGACCTTCAGTTGAAACAGCAGCTACCACTACAAGAATTCCAAAACATACCATGGTAATACTCCAAGCAGCAATTTTCCTTGTCCTGAGTTTATCTTGAAAATAAACAAAATTACACACCACGAAAAGAAATTACTGAATCAACAGATTCTAAGAAACAAAGATTTTATAGTAGCTTCAATTGTGGTATGAAATCCATGTAGAGAATGTAGCTCGCAGAAAGTTCATCTGAAACAGCATTTGTTTCTCAATCGATAATTTGGATAAGCACCAATAATGCCCAGTCTTATGAGGAAAGCACCATCCCTCAAGTAATCATGAGGACAATCTGAAACTTAATTAATAAAAGATACTTTTAAAGTGATGGTTTACCCCAGAAGATTCCAGGGTGCTCATCCCCCCCACCACCCCCCCCCCCAAAAAAAAAAAACCAACTCCCCAACATCTCTCTTTCTTATAACTAACAATACTTTAATTAGTATGCGCGAAAATGATGCCAAGATTTTACAAGTGTTAGCATCTTTCTACCAAGAAATTCATCCAGCTATTGAGCTATTGCTACTGGGAAATTATAGCATGAAGTACAAAGACCATATGCATCTGTTAAGATATAAGTTAGCAGAAACAAAGAGACAACAGGGGACAGATGATCAGTTAATAAAGGATAAAGGGAGAGCACATCACTGAAACGGAAGCAGCAACAAAAAAAAAAAAAAAACACAGCTAGCAAGAAGGAACAGAAACAGAGAGAGGATATCAGGAACACAGGCAAGGAGGATTCAGGAGGATGCAGAAAGGAGAAAATTCAGACAATGGATGCAAGGGCTCAGGAAGTATACAACAGAACAAGTAGAGGAACTAGATTCAGAAGCCAAATCACTATCAGGAAATGGAAGAGCGAGGATTGGACACAACACACAAGATTCAAACCACAGTTGATGGGAAGCACCAGAAATACCATTCTCAGGAAGTCTTAACTGCACTAGTTGCCACTTCAATTTTTTGCATTATGTTATGTTTCTTGTAGGGATGTTTATTTTCTTTATTTAGTTATCTAATAAAATAGCCCCTAAGCAGCCAGCTTAGTGACCTTTGGTTAAAAATTTTTAAAAAAAAGTGTGCCCCCTCACGTGCGAGCCTAAGTCCTTTTTGTGGGCCAAGCAAGCACATAAAAACTATTTTGATAATGGATGGTGGTGAAACTCGAACCCAGGACCTCTGTCTACTCTGATACCATATTGAAGTGTGTGGTCATCTCACCTAAAAGCTTAAGTTGTTAGATAAAGCATGCTTTTATTTGCTTCATTAGAGGATACGCTTGTCCCTCATTGTTGTGTAAGGGTTTCAAAAGGGGTTTATAATGTCTTGAGGTACTCCACCCATTGCCTTAAAGTTGTGGGTTGGATGCTTACATTTTTCGCATGGTATTAGAACCAAACTTTGGTGAGCTCGCTCTTACGCCCACTTTCTCTCTTCTTCAATCGCTTTGGGCTGAACTCAGCCCATGGAACTGCTTTGAGCTCTTCTCTCTCACGCAAAATAGCCCATCCAGCCATTGACATCGCTCCAAGGCCACTCATTAGCCTTTTACGCCTAATCTTTCTTCCTCTACTTCAAACTAGCTTCCGTTGAGCCTCATCTCTCTACTTCCAAAGAAAGGCCAACAAAAATAGAGATCTTCAGTCTACGTGTGAACCCAAGAGACGGGTTACATGTGCGGGATTGTATTAGAGAATACAATTATCCCTCATTGTTTGTGTATGGTTTCCAAAAGGATTTATAATGCTGAGCTATGCCACCAATTGCCTTAAGATTTTGAGTTTGATGCTTAGATTCTATTAAAAGATCATAGTGTAAAACATTTTCAAACATTATCTAAAGAAACAACGAAATAATTGAAGGTTCTCCTTGACACCCAATTCAAACAAAACATAAAATGATAACTCCTATATAGCCTGGTCTAGAAGACACTTCCCATGCAATCCATACAAAATTGTAGGTTAACTTCAACGCCTTGTTAGCGTTATGCTTAGTGAAGTGAGTATAGGTAGATATGAGAGAGCATCATCAAGAGGAAACTCAGGTTGACTAGAAGAATTTAAAAGATTCCTTCTGATGAGCACAAATATTGGCAAACAAGTTTATTTACATTCTTGTTGCTACACCTTTAAAATAAATAAAAAAAAGGGAGACAATATAGAAGTACCTGCACTTTGTTTATGCAAGCACATTTTCAGTTTTCAAAGGGTTCAAATGTCATATAACTAACAGGAAAAAATTTCAAAAAAATACTGATATTTTTGGGAACGAATGATGAACTTCCCAGAGCATCTACAGTATCATGAGGATTAACGCGAGGTGGCAGACAAACTGAGATAAAAAGGACAAGCTTTCAAGCTAGATCTATCAAATGAGAGCAAGACAGACTCTCCTATAGATTACTTCTAATAAAAATGAATTCCAATGAAGCAAATTATATTCTTAACAGGAAGGTAACTGTCAAACAAATTTTGAGAAAGCTTTCAACACACCAAAAAAAACATGGTAGTAATCGCATGCCAACCAATATTTTATCTGGCGTGCCTTTATATGCTCATTGTATGTCACAAACCATCAACTCAAAATAAACTTTTCACTGTGCAATCAATAACATGAGAAGGCTACCTTGAGCTATATCTTTCTGAAGAAGAGGCCTTTCAACCACATCTTCTCCAAGAGCATCTAGATATTGACCACTACTGTTGCAAGAATTATCTATATCTTTAGCATCTTCGCAATAAATCTTAAATTTATTATCATTGTGCAAATGATACTTACACATTTGATTGCTGGTCAGATAGCAGGATAGGCAGTTCATCCGGCGGAACATATCTAAGTATCAAGATTGAAAGAGCAACTACGGTAAATGAGAGCAATGTGCCAACACTAACCTGCAAAAACATGCCAAATTTTCTAACTTCTCTTTGAATTCTTTCAAGCTTGCCTCTTTTAAGCATGGAAGTCTTCCTACTTATAGCTTACCATTCCCGCTAGCTGAGAGACATCCATAAAGAAGGCTAGGATTGCAATAAAGATACCAGTTGCTATGGTTCCCTTGACAGGAACTTGAGTGTGCTTACTGATGTCTGAAAAAAAGGATGGCAGTAATCCATTCCTAGCCATCGCCATCAGTATTCGAGGCTATTTGTTTGCCACAGAGAGAGAGAGGGAAACACAAAAGAACAAAAGAAAAGAAAGTTATGCACAACAAGAAACAAAAAAAAAAAATCATAGCTACCAGATCTTATAAATATCAGATTTGTTGAGGGGCCAAACTAGGGGATCTTAGAATATCACAAAGTTTATCAGAGAAAGAGGCCAAGAATTATCTCTAGAAAAAGTTTGTCCTTGGGCATAACTCAACTCCAAACGCTACCTCAGGAGATAAGGATTACCTAAGACAATATAACGAGACAACAATCCATTGCTCAACCTATATGGAACATTCTAACACCTCCACCTCGCATGCCCAGTGTTAGACATTTGTGGCATGGACAAACACAACATTGAATAAACCAACAATAGGATGGGTCTGATTCTGATACCATTTAAGCAAAAAAGACCTTGGTCCTAACTCAACACTAAAAGCTAGCCCATAAGGAGAGGATAGCCAAAAATAATATAAAGAGACAATAGTTCATTCCCTCAGCCAAAATGGGACATTTTAACAATTCCACAGAATGTACCAGTGTTGTCAAAAGTTCATTTAAGAAGCGCTTAAGCCTTGAAGCTAAAAATAGCTCAAGGAGGGCCCTCGCTTGAGTTGCGCTTCCGTGTAGGCAAGGCATGAAGGCGTGCAGCTTAATTCCCATGCATTCTCTCTTGGATCAAGCAGTACTAAACAATAAATATAATTAACAAAATTTGTTACTTTTTTCTTGCAGTACAGATATATTTTTCTTTTTTTCTTCATTAGGCCTTTTTCTACTAAAGCCCACACTTTAAAGCACTTAAAGTCCCAACAGACCTGGAGCGCTTTTTTAAGGTTTTCGCCGATCTCTCGACTTTCTTTGGTGCTAAAGACCAATGACTAGTTAAGCCTTTGACAACACTTGAATATACTAAAATTTAGCTATTATAGGCAGTCCCATCAAAAGCATCAGATGATATGCGATGCAAGGAGGAAAAGGGAGGGGGTAAGTAATACTCCCTCCGGATCAAAGAGTGTCCTCTTAGCCATTTGCACACCCCTTAAAAAAATACTAACTCCTAGACAAAAAGAGGTAATTTGACTAAACTGCCCCTAATTAAATAGGTATTGGGATTTGATCACATAGCACTTAATAGGGGCAAATCTGAAAAAATAAGGTTAATTCTTTCTTGATTTGATAAGTGGACACTCTTTTTGACTCAAGAAAAAAAAACCTAAGTGGACAATCTATTTGATCTGGAGGGAGTAACATTTTAGCCCTGACACCCCCCAAAAAAGAGGATAGACTTACATCATGATAAGTATCATATGAACATGTGCAAATGATCAAAAAATTGATGGATGTTTGCCTACAAAATTCAATCAAGAAAGTTGTATCATGTATCATCTGCTGGGTTAGCCAGATAAAAAGGTATGTTACAGGTGCACAATGCTCTAAAAGACCCAACGAGTACATAGTATCTCTGTTGATGTTGTTCAGGCATCTTATCCATGGTGTTATCAACGTATCAAACTACTGTCCTATGTAAAATTTGTGTTTGTAAACAATTTATCCACTAAATGGAGCTTTTTGAAGGGCCAACAGATTGGATGATCTTGAATCACTGTTCTTTTTTAACATTTTCTTGAAATACCAAATCAGGGACATATATTATGGGTTTTTGGAATAGGAACTTGTGATATTACGCTTGCTTGCAACTATATCATCATTTCTAGGGCATCTCTCTGTCTAGACAGCTGCCGGACACTTAGGACTTATGATTCAAGTTCAGTATTACATCTTTTCTGTAGAACCCATAGAACTGGAAAAGGGCTGAGTACCAGGTTGAGGGATGGAATGCTGCTTGACAAGTAGAATAGCAATTTTGAACCAATATTCAATACTTTTAGAAGGAAAGAATTGGAGAAGACAAGAGCGAACCTTTTCTTAAGCAGGCAGTCACCAACCTATCAGTAAAAATTTGTCTTAGGAGAGTTCTACTGGGAATGTCTTAGGCAGTGGAAATCTTGTTTATAATATTGGGAATGTTTTACAAGGGATGTACTTATCTACATACACCTCCCCAACCAGGTTACTAAAATCTTCTTCTTTTTCTTTTGATAAGGAACCGGGTTACTAAATCTTGAGAATTATCTAATTCAGTGTTTACTTCTCTTGGACAATTCTGTGTTTTTCTTTATAAATCTCTGTATCATCTCAAGCAGCTTCAACCACCCAGCATTCAAGATAATTTCTGGCATTATTTTCTGATTCTTCCTCTAGCCTTGTACTTCCACAAAGCAAATAAACTGCCAAGATTGCTCTTGTTTTCTCCATCTCCAACAAATCTCGCGAACTCCATCTGAGGCCATACGTATAACGCTGTAACTAACATTTATGCAAATCAGTGGCAGAGCTAAGACTTTATATAAGGGGATTCAAAAAATGCTAGAACGGCATAGTTCAGATTCGAACTTGTGACCTAGAACTTTTGAATTCCCCTTACCACTGCACTAGAATTTTCACTTATGACAAAGGGATTCGACAGTTTAATAACAAAAAAGTTTAATTTTTTTATTATTTTTTCCCTATTTGCGAAGTATACTTTTTTGATAAAGGGGATTCAAATCCCCTTTCCTATTGCTAGCTCCGCCCCTAAGCGACTGACAAAGTTCCTTCTTCTTTTTAATCATCTATTCAAAGTTGAGTTTTCCAACCAATTTTCACAATTTTGAATAGCTTCCTTGCCAAGATAAACAAGAAATTTCTTTCCATGAGACATATACGCAAGAATCAAGGTTCCCTTGGGATGTGTCCCTTCCTCGGACCCTGCTATGCTTTGTGCACCGGGCTGCCCTGCCCTTTTTATATACGCAAGAGCTGCCCTTTGATTTGATTTACGTTTCTCAATGAATCAAAGTTCTAACTATAACCGGAAGTAAAGGATTTGAGAGAAGAAGGGAACCACAAAATATTAAGTGTAAACCAAGACAAGAGAGTGAGAAAGATACAAACATAGAAAAACGTAGTATGAATGTCACACACATCACGGTTAGAATGGAAGCCAGGAGATGCCATCGGGATTCACTTGAAAAAGTAGGAGAACAAGAGATGGATCTTATCCCAAGAGAGAGAAAAGATTCTCTCCGTTTCAAATTGCATCATTTTTTTCCTCAGTTTGATAAAAGAAGTTCCATGTGACAAATAAGTCTCAGTTTGATAAAAATTTAATCCAGCTATTCTATAACTTGCTCAGAATTATAAAAGAATTGTTGGTTGTCGGAACGACTTTGCTGTAGTTACTCTTCGTTATTTGCTCCCTTGAAGCACTTGGTTCAAGTTAGACACTCTGTAACTAAATATAATCATATATTTAATACCTGTGGAATAATTGCACCAATAAGACTTGCACAAAGAGCAGTCACAGCTCCAACGGTTATAATGTAACTGCAAGCCATCAAAGTAATCAAGTTCAAACAAAGCCTAAAACGTACATATTGAGAATAATAAACTGTAGGTTATGTCACAAACTTACACAGCCCATTCCATGCCATAGCCTGCAAAAGCAGAGGAAATTGGTGTATCGGGGTCCAATGCGTAGTATGGAACTAAACCAACAATAACAGCTGATACCAGCATATACAATATGCCACATATGGATAGTGCAATCCCTATACCAAGAGGCATGTCACGTTGAGGGTTCTTTACCTATTACGTCAATTGTAAGTAAGTCCATGTTTTAATTGCAACAAAAATATATTGAAGCAACTCTGTATTATCCTTGAGATTCAGTAATGCAGAATCCAGAGGATAGCAAGAGATATGCTCAGCTACAATCAAACAAAGAGCCATTCAAACAGCAATTTTTAAGCCAACAAAAATGATGTAGAAATATTTAAACCTGTCATACAGATGAAGAGAAGATCACAAGAACTAAATATTCTACACCAGTGCTTCTTTAAGAAAACATGCATGTACAAACTCATAGCATTGTCCGATTATCCTAGATATTGCAGCACAAAATTCTTTTATTGGATGGCTATTATTGATAAGAGGAATTTTATGGATCTTTATCCCAAAAGAAAAGAGGAATTTTATGATGCAAAAGAGATTTGGAGTTCGAGCGGGGGGGTGGGAATAAGATTTTAGTGAGAAGAGCAGGAGAGGGAGACAAATGAGGAATTTTCTGTATAACCGTATAATGAAGATGTAGAATGGAGGTCAAAACTTGAGGGAGAAGATTATCTTAGGGGATGAAGAAGTAATCAGAGACGAAGTTCTTGGATGAGTAAGTATGCGAGACGGCTAAAAGTAGGATGGAGACTAAGGTCTCAAATATCATGGTGTCACCGTCACATAATGCTTTAATAGAAGAAAGAACAATGTGGCTTTGATTACAAATAAGTTAGTAGAGTCTAGGATGAGAGTGGATAGGCAAGTAACTGAAGTGCATAAGGCCTAGACCCTTGTGGTCCCCCTTCCCGGACCCCGCGCATAGCGGGAGCTTAGTGCACCGGGCTGCCCTTTTCTTTTTAGGCATATGACCATGTTTTTTTAATGACAGCAGTGTCCGGCCAGCTTGCACACACCTCGATATTCCATCAGGTACCTGCTACCTCCACCACCAGTAGAGGTATACCGGGTAATTCTGACCATCAAGGCTTAGGCAGATGGGAAGAAATCAACTTGTAACAAAGAATATGAGGTTTGGAGGAGCAATGTGGATTTATTCTTTACGGAAATTAAGAATTGGGTGCAGATATTTCAGACTAGACCAACTAAACTTTCATCATAATGTCATATGCACTCAAAGCTAAAAATAAATAAGGAAATCAACTCTTCTTATGTGGAAACCATGAGTACTAGTGAAGGAAACAGGTGGCTTTTATATGATATGCAGCTAATACCTCCTCAGCTGTGCTAGCAACTATATCAAAACCAATGTAAGAAAAGAAGACTGTCGCAGAGCCAGCCAACAGCCCATTTACTCCAAAAAAGAAGTACCTAGAAACTCAAAGAAATGCATCAGTCCAAATGTTGGTGGCATGTAAGACAGTAAAACCATATATAAAGAACCACTTACCCACTAGAAACTTCATAACCTGGCCAGCCAGTCTTACATCCCAGGTATGCACCAGCTACGACAATAAACACTAGAGCACTAATATTGATGGTTGTAATTATGGCATGCGCAAGGGAACTCTGTATATGAGATTTTCCAATTGCAGGAGTACAATAACAGTGCAGTTGAAGACAAGTTAGACAATAGATAAAGGAAATGGAAGAGAAGCTCTTTTAGTGAGAAAAGGATGCACCTCCTTGATCCCGGTGCATAATTGGGCAGTGATAAGGACAACTAAGATTGCAGCACCAGGGTCTACTAATATACCGAAAATGGTTTGACGAGCCAAAATTGAGGGCAGTTTATCCACACCACCAAAGAATGAAGCCTGCAAAATGAAAATAGTACTTACTAATGGGAAAAGAAGTCCTTTCATCCGGTAAAGTGGGAAATTGTGAAGCAAAAAAGGCGAGGGGACGGATTGAGTATACAAATTACAATTGCTGAACAAAAGCCTTTTTTTCAAGTGATTGTGGAGATATAGTCAAGAGAAAATTCCTCAGTGGAAGAAAAGAAAATTGTTTAGTTACAAATGGTACCAGCAATTTCTGGTGTCGAATCCTGTTAGTTCCCTAATAGCTGTGGTTTGTGGAAGAATATAAGAAAGCTTATGGGAGGAACACAAGGAACTGATCCAGTTAGATCTAGGGGATTGCAAAAGAAATTTTCTTGTATGATGATTGGCTGGGAGATACTCCTCTAAGAGACAGGCTTAC